>NC_051219.1:2219633-2236470 GCF_015220715.1 Pygocentrus nattereri
TGTGTGTGTGTGTGTGTGTGTGTACCTGTGGTGAATATGAGCAGGCCGGTTAGTGTGAGTGTGTGTGTGTGTGTGTGTGTGTGTGTGTGTGTGTGTGTGTGTGTGTGTGTACCTGTGGTGAATATGAGCAGGCCGGTCAGTGTGTGTGTGTGTGTGTGTGTGTGTGTGTGTGTACCTGTGGTGAATATGAGCAGGCCAGTCAGTGTGTGTGTGTGTGTGTGTGTGTGTGTGTGTGTACCTGTGGTGAATATGAGCAGGCCGGTCAGTGTGTGTGTGTGTGTGTGTACCTGTGGTGAATATGAGCAGGCCGGTCAGTGTGTGTGTGTGTGTGTGTACCTGTGGTGAATATGAGCAGGCCGGTCAGTGTGTGTGTGTGTGTGTGTGTGTGTGTGTGTGTGTGTGTACCTGTGGTGAATATGAGCAGGCCGGTCAGTGTGTGTGTGTGTGTGTGTGTGTGTGTGTGTGTGTGTGTACCTGTGGTGAATATGAGCAGGCCGGTCAGTGTGTGTGTGTGTGTGTGTGTGTGTGTGTGTACCTGTGGTGAATATGAGCAGGCCGGTCAGTGTGAGTGTGTGTGAGTGTGTGTGTGTGTGTGTGTGTGTGTACCTGTGGTGAATATGAGCAGGCCGGTCAGTGTGTGTGTGTGTGTGTGTGTACCTGTGGTGAATATGAGCAGGCCGGTCAGTGTCAGATACAGAACGGCCTTCCTCCGGTTCACTTGTTGCTGCAGCATCATGGCTGTGATGTCATTAGTAAGCCCCGCCCCCGAGCTGTCCTCTGATCTTGGTTGGATGAGCTTCATCTCCACTCGAGTTTTACGTTCTCCGGTCCCGCCCCCTTCCTCCACCCCCTCATCTGCCTGGGCTCCACCCCCTGGAGACTGAGAAAGAGAGACGGGCGAGAGAGACAGTAAAGCAGTGCAGAGAGACGTTCGGTTCTCGCTTGAAACGTCAACGCCTCTAAAGCCCTGCAGGGTCAAACGGTGGGGGGCTGGGGGGGCTGGGGGGGTCTGACTGAGTAAACGTCTGTGATGTGATTTAAAGTGTAATGATGCTAATCACATCACTGTAATGCGTTCGTTTCCCTGCTTTACCCCCAACACTGATCAAACCACAGTGGATTATTCATTTATTCAAATTTATTATAATATTAACACGCTTCAGCTTCCGCATCCCTGAGAGTTTGTAAGTAATTTGTAAACAATGTTAATGATTCACAACATACTGTTCCATACAGGACAAATACGAGAAGGAACTGCAAAAAAATAGCCCGGTTTGGAGTTGTGATGTCACAAAAACCAACATATTTACATATATCCACCTGTTCAGACTATAACACCTAAACCCCGCCCACTCACACTGAAGTTATAAGGAGTGTTTCAGCCCCAGACCGCTTTAGAATAAGGCTCAGTGGAGGACAGCCAATTAGAACAGAGCTCATTTACATATCAGTCTTAAAGGCGCAGTAACAGGAAGAGCCTGGTTATTTCTAAGCGATCAAGCTGACTGAGGCTGGAAGTTGAGCTGATTTTGATGCACAGAAGTACATGAACGCTGTCTTTGACCTCAGGTGGAGAAATTAAAATACGGGCCATTCAATGCTGTAGCAGCGGTCAGCACGCGCTGATACGGCGGGTTACTCTCACCCCGGTCAGCAGCCTCCTCACAGGATCAGCCATCACCTCCTCCACCTGCAACACACACAATCAATCAATCAATCAATCAATCAACCAACCAACCGACCTTTATTTCGTCTCAGAAGTACACTGAGAGTTAGGAATTAAAAATCTCAAATGAAATTTAAATCAAATTAAATCAACTAAAATGAAACCGAGGAAGCCACGAATATAAAAATAAAAAGATAATAAATAATGGCTCAAAATTAAAACAGGCATAAAACATCAATACAATCCAAAATGGAAAAACATTGAGTAAATTAATAAAGCACAAATCAGACCATAAACAACAAGAAAACTAAAATTTTAGAAAAATCTAATTATTTACTAGAACAGAACAGTAAAAAAAACGGCAAATAAAACGGGTGCAACGAAACAGTGAGACGGAATTTAAAATTAAAAAGAGAAAAGGTGTGGAAAAGCCTGCTTTACATCACCACCTCCTCAGAAAAGCTCAGAAAAGAGTCAGATTACAGTGCAAGGAAAACTGTCCTGAGATTACAGTGTAAGGAAATAAATCCTGAGATTACAGTGCAAGGAAAACTGTCCTGAGATTACAGTGCAAGGAAAACTGTCCTGAGATTACAGTGTAAGGAAATAAATCCTGAGATTACAGTGTAAGGAAAACTGTCCTGAGATTACAGTGTAAGGAAAACTGTCCTGAGATTACAGTGTAAGGAAATAAATCCTGAGATTACAGTGCAAGGAAAACTGTCCTGAGATTACAGTGCAAGGAAAACTGTCCTGAGATTACAGTGTAAGGAAATAAATCCTGAGATTACAGTGCAAGGAAAACTGTCCTGAGATTACAGTGCAAGGAAAACTGTCCTGAGATTACAGTGTAAGGAAATAAATCCTGAGATTACAGTGCAAGGAAAACTGTCCTGAGATTACAGTGCAAGGAAAACTGTCCTGAGATTACAGTGTAAGGAAATAAATCCTGAGATTACAGTGTAAGGAAAACTGTCCTGAGATTACAGTGTAAGGAAAACTGTCCTGAGATTACAGTGCAAGGAAAACTGTCCTGAGATTACAGTGTAAGGAAATAAATCCTGAGATTACAGTGTAAGGAAATAAATCCTGAGATTACAGTGTAAGGAAAACTGTCCTGAGATTACAGTGTAAGGAAAACTGTCCTGAGATTACAGTGCAAGGAAAACTGTCCTGAGATTACAGTGTAAGGAAATAAATCCTGAGATTACAGTGTAAGGAAAACTGTCCTGAGATTACAGTGTAAGGAAAACTGTCCTGAGATGACAGTGTAAGGAAAACTGTCCTGAGATTACAGTGCAAGGAAAACTGTCCTGAGATTACAGTGTAAGGAAATAAATCCTGAGATTACAGTGTAAGGAAAACTGTCCTGAGATTACAGTGTAAGGAAAACTGTCCTGAGATGACAGTGTAAGGAAAACTGTGCTAAGATTACAGTGTAAGGAAAAACTGTCCTGAGATTACAGTGTAAGGAAAACTGTGCTAAGATTACAGTGTAAGGAAAACTGTCCTGAGATTATAGTGTAAGGAAAACTGTCCTGAGATTACAGTGTAAGGAAAACTGTCCTGAGATTATAGTGTAAGGAAAACTGTCCTGAGATTATAGTGTAAGGAAAACTGTCCTGAGATTACAGTGTAAGGAAAACTGTCCTGAGATTACAGTGTAAGGAAATAAATCCTGAGATGACAGTGTAAGGAAAACTGTCCTGAGATTACAGTGCAAGGAAAACTGTCCTGAGATTACAGTGTAAGGAAATAAATCCTGAGATTACAGTGTAAGGAAAACTGTCCTGAGATTACAGTGTAAGGAAAACTGTCCTGAGATGACAGTGTAAGGAAAACTGTGCTAAGATTACAGTGTAAGGAAAAACTGTCCTGAGATTACAGTGTAAGGAAAACTGTGCTAAGATTACAGTGTAAGGAAAACTGTCCTGAGATTATAGTGTAAGGAAAACTGTCCTGAGATTACAGTGTAAGGAAAACTGTCCTGAGATTATAGTGTAAGGAAAACTGTCCTGAGATTACAGTGTAAGGAAAACTGTCCTGAGATTACAGTGTAAGGAAATAAATCCTGAGATTACAGTGTAAGGAAAACTGTCCTGAGATTATAGTGTAAGGAAAACTGTCCTGAGATTACAGTGTAAGGAAAACTGTCCTGAGATTATAGTGTAAGGAAAACTGTCCTGAGATTATAGTGTAAGGAAAACTGTCCTGAGATTACAGTGTAAGGAAAACTGTCCTGAGATTACAGTGTAAGGAAATAAATCCTGAGATTACAGTGTAAGGAAAACTGTCCTGAGATTATAGTGTAAGGAAAACTGTCCTGAGATTACAGTGTAAGGAAAACTGTGCTAAGATTACAGTGTAAGGAAAACTGTCCTGAGATTACAGTGTAAGGAAAACTGTCCTGAGATTACAGTGTAAGGAAAACTGTCCTGAGATTACAAGTTAATAGGAGCTCAGCCAGTTTGCACTGCAGTCCCTGAGTAATCAGCAGTAATAAGGCAGGTGGCGTTTTCTAATAGATCTAAAAATCAATAATCAAATGGTTTGTTATGTTTGATGTTGTGATATTAAAGTGATGAAAGGCATTTTACTACCTGAGTGAATGACAGACTGGATGATCTGAGCAGAGCTCACAGAAAACTCCTCGGCGATGAGGCCGAGTCTGAGACGCAGCGTCGGCTCCGAGCTGCTGTACGAGGAACTAAACCACTGCTGGGATGTTTTTCCTGATTAATGAAAAAGCAACAGTGAAAATCAAACTTTACTCTGAGATTTCCAAAACAACTGTCCCCAAACTTTTGGCGGGCAGTGTAATTCCCATATTCCAGACGCTCCAGTGCACGCTAACCTTGAGGAACAGCAGGACGTTCAACTCCAGCACAGTGACCTGCACCTATTGCATCATTTACCTCATCAGTGCTGCAGTGAGACTGTGAGTGTCGCCCCCTGCAGGACCCACAGCTCACACTGCAGAGCCGGTAGTAACTGAGAGTGAAGAGCTTTATTCACCCAGCAGGTCAACACAAACTGCCCAGCCAGACCAGGTAAACCAAAGGGGCAGAGAGGTCATGAATAATTCATAGTAGACACTGAATAATTCATAGTAGACACTGAATAATTCAGAGTAGACACTGAATAATTCATAGTAGATACTGAATAATTCATAGTAGACACTGAATAATTCAGAGTAGATCATGAATAATTCAGAGTAGATACTGAATAATTCATAGTGGACGCTGAATAATTCAGAGTAGATGCTGAATAATTCATAGCAGGTGCTGAATAATTCATAGCAGGTACTGAATAATTCATAGCAGGTACTGAATAATTCATAGTAGACACTGAATAATTCATAGTAGACACTGAATAATTCATAGTAGACGCTGAACAATTCAGAGTAGACACTGAATAATTCAGAGTAGATACTGAATAATTCAGAGTAGATACTGAATAATTCATAGTAGATACTGAACAATTCAGAGTAGATACTGAATAATTCATAGTAGACACTGAATAATTCAGAGTAGACACTGAATAATTCAGAGTAGATACTGAATAATTCAGAGTAGATACTGAATAATTCAGAGTAGACACTGAATAATTCATAGCAGGTACTGAATAATTCATAGTAGATACTGAATAATTCATAGCAGGTACTGAATAATTCATAGTAGATGCTGAATAATTCATAGCAGGTACTGAATAATTCATAGTAGATACTGAATAATTCAGAGTAGATACTGAATAATTCATAGTAGATACTGAATAATTCATAGTAGACACTGAATAATTCAGAGTAGATACTGAATAATTCATAGCAGGTACTGAATAATTCATAGTAGATACTGAATAATTCAGAGTAGATACTGAATAATTCATAGTAGATACTGAATAATTCATAGTAGACACTGAATAATTCAGAGTAGATACTGAATAATTCATAGTAGATACTGAATAATTCAGTGGTACAATACTATAAGGAATAATCAACACCAGTTTCTGAAGAATGTCAGACGGGTACTGAAGCGTTACTGTATCTGCTGAATGATTCACAGCAGTAGCTGAGTAATTAATGGAGGAGTAGAGATTAACAGAGTGTTAAGAGGTTAATGCAGAGCGTCCAGTATTTACCCAGAGTGTCCAGGACAGTTCAAAGGGAATTTTCAGATTGCGTCCTGCTGGATCAACACGGCTCTGGAAGTGATGCAATAACAGAAATACCGACACTCACTTCTGACCAATCAGGGAGGTCACATCCCCCCATCTCTCACACACTTCTACCTCTCTCCATCTCTATCTCTCCTTCTCAGCAGACACAGGAAAGAGGCTGAGAGAGAGATAAAAGGCCTCCACCCCACCCTGCGCACTGCACTGTCTCTCACACACACGCACACACATACACACGCACACACACACACACACACACACACACGCAGTTCCAGCTAACAGCAGCACACACAGGAACCAGGCTGAACCTCAGCAAACACGCTTCTCACATGGAGCTTCACTCAGCCAGTCAATGCCAACATCGCCTGACAGGAACCAGACGTCCCCCTCTAAAAGCTCCTCACAGTGGTGGTGATGGGAACCAGACGTCCCCCTCTAAAAGCTCCTCACAGTGGTGGTGATGGGAACCAGACGTCCCTCTAAAAGCTCCTACAGAAAGTTCCTACATGAACTGGTTCTGAATTCACTGCCTGATGACTGAGACGCTGTTTTATGAGAGTTTAGAGAACTTCAACTCCATTCATGGTGGAGGGAGACATGCAGGGCGCTGTGCGGCAAAATAGTCCCCAAAGAAAACTCATTATTCCAGATTTTCCACTATTTTCCATCATCAACATTCCATATAAGCTCAGAAGACTTCTGTAGGTTCTCTGGTGGTTCTGGATGGTAAATAAAGTGTCTATATCTGTGTTGTAGTCATGGCGACGCCTGGTTCCCATCACCACCACCATATGTATACACATATATTATCTTTAACATTCTTTAAAGATACCTTTTATCTTTAAGGTACCTTTGGTGGGGTGTGGGGGGTTAAAATCTTAATTAAAGGAGTCAGATGCCCTCAAACCCACCCCCAACGCACCCCACCCCCCACATGAGTGAGAGATCAAAGCCTGGGAATGTCACCATAAACACAGTGATCACACACTTCCACAGAGAGCTCTGGGATACGCATTTGAATTCAGGAGCGGGAGGCTCTGATTGGTGGAGAGGCCTAACAAGGTCAGAAAAGTTTGTGGTGCTTGTTTGGTCAGGTTAACTTTATTAACGACACGGCAAACACAGGAAATGTCCCCACCTCAACACTAACATCTGACAAACTCTCACACGACAGCCAGGCTAAATCATCTAAACACCGGCTCCCACAGCTGGCACAGGTTTCCGTAAATCCAGATGTTTAGGTTTCAGACACTTTAAATCAGCTCTAATCTTCCAGGCTGACGCAGCGTCTGTACTGGACTGTCCATTTATCAGTAAAGCTCCATAACCAAAGCCAACCCTGAGGAGGAACGGTCACTGCGTGATCAAATAAACATCAGTATTTAAACCCAAAGGCTGTGGGTTTCCATTAGTTATGGAAATGAGTGTTCTCCTGTCTAATGCTCCGACTTATTTGATGTTGCAGCTGAGATTTCCCAATTTCCCGATTTTGTTTTTAAACAGGAATAGCTCAACTAAACATTGTTTACAAAAACAGGTTGGTATGGCGTAAAAAGCAGGGTTCATTTCCCTGCCAGGGCAGGAATACCACGCTACACCAATAAGAGTCCCTGGGCTGGACTCCTAACTCTGCATTATACCAATAAGAGTCCCTGGGCTGGACTCCTAACTCTGCATTATACCAATAAGAGTCCCTGGGCTGGACTCCTAACTCTGCATTATACCAATAAGAGTCCCTGGGCTGGACTCCTAACTCTGCATTATATCAATAAGAGTCCCTGGGCTGGACTCCTAACTCTGCATTATATCAATAAGAGTCCCTGGGCTGGACTCCTAACTCTGCATTATATCAATAAGAGTCCCTGGGCTGGACTCCTAACTCTGCATTATATCAATAAGAGTCCCTGGGCTGGACTCCTAACTCTGCATTATACCAATAAGAGTCCCTGGGCTGGACTCCTAACTCTGCATTATATCAATAAGAGTCCCTGGGCTGGACTCCTAACTCTGCATTATACCAATAAGAGTCCCTGGGCTGGACTCCTAACTCTGCATTATATCAATAAGAGTCCCTGGGCTGGACTCCTAACTCTGCATTATATCAATAAGAGTCCCTGGGCTGGACTCCTAACTCTGCATTATACCAATAAGAGTCCCTGGGCTGGACTCCTAACTCTGCATTATACCAATAAGAGTCCCTGGGCTGGACTCCTAACTCTGCATTATATCAATAAGAGTCCCTGGGCTAGACTCCTAACTCTGCATTATACCAATAAGAGTCCCTGGGCTGGACTCCTAACTCTACATTATATCAATAAGAGTCCCTGGGCTGGACTCCTAACTCTACATTATACCAATAAGAGTCCCTGGGCTGGACTCCTAACTCTGTATTAGATCAATAAGAGTCCCTGGGCTGGACTCCTAACTCTGCATTATACCAATAAGAGTCCCTGGGCTGGACTCCTAACTCTGCACTATACCAATAAGAGTCCCTGGGCTAGACTCCTAACTCTGCACTATACCAATAAGAGTCCCTGGGCTGGACTCCTAACTCTACATTATACCAATAAGAGTCCCTGGGCTGGACTCCTAATTCTGCATTATACCAATAAGAGTCCCTGGGCTAGACTCCTAACTCTGCATTATACCAATAAGAGTCCCTGGGCTGGACTCCTAACTCTGCATTATACCAATAAGAGTCCCTGGGCTGGACTCCTAACTCTGTATTACATCAATAAGAGCCCTGGGCTACTCATGGCCATGAATGAGAGAATTTGTATTGATATATTTCTGAGCTTTGTTTGGGTTTTTATTGGTTTTTTATTCTACTTTTTTTCTGCGTGGGGTTGTAAGTTTCTATACTTTATTATTCTATACTTTTCTATACTATACAATTAAAGGATTTTCATACAACCGTCCATCCAAGCCAACCTTTAGGAACCAGAGAGATTCCAAGAGTGGATGACCAGTGATCAGCTGCCAGTGCTCTCCTTTATACACAGTCTGATAAACACATCAATACTCCCTCATCGTCTTACTAAATGTAGTCTCTTTAAAGAATTACTCAAAAAGAGCTCAAAGGTGAGACTGAACACCAGATTATGATTGTGGAAGCGAAGAAAATTAGCCGTATTAATGTGCAGTGTTATAAAGTGTCTGACCTGTGTGTCTAAAGACAAACACGATTTCATCTCTTCTTCTTTTAGGCCAGAATTAATCAGGTTTATTATCAGTTCTGGTTTATCATTTTCAGGGTCAGCCCTGCTCGGGGGAGGGGGTGGGTAATTTCTGCCTAGAGTGGGGGTCTCTCTTTGAAGGGGTTATCATAAAAGAGAGACGGTAGTTTTGTAATGTGCACACAGCCATGGTTAACACACACACACACACACGTGCACGCACGCGCACACACACACACACACACACACACACACCTGTTTGAACCACAAACCACACGTCCACTGAGCTCAATATTAGACCCAAACCCAACACAGCAATGAAATTTGAGCATAACTCAAATCCCAAACTCAACAACTAAGGATTTTCCACCTCTAATCTCTTTTAACGGAGTTACAGTACAGCACCGTGCAAAGGTCAGAGACCACCCTTCATTCCTTTCACCACTGAGTGGTCTTCTCACAGTGGGAGGATGGACAGAAACACCTGTGGATGTTTTCAGATCTGAAGCAGCTTGATGTTCTCCTCTCTCTCAGAGATCAAAGCTTTCAGCGCTGTTTATCTGATGGGGGCAGGTCTGGGGCCCATCAGCTCTTCCAGGTGGTTGTTAGGAGGAACATTTTCTCTGAAATCAAGTTTTTGATTTTGAAATTTGGAAACTCCTGTCTTTTTTTCAGGGAATAACAGGAATAATAACCTGTACTTAACGGCTGGTGTGACTGGACGGTCTCGGACTTTTGCACCATACTGTACGTACAGTTCATCGTTTAGTGCTGTTTATTGTGCTGGGGTGACATTTCTTACAGTCTGTATTTTAAAATGGAAAAGGTTCTTTCTTAAAATGCTACATTGGTGTTATAAGAACCTATCTAGAGCTCAGAATTATGGGAAAAATGTAATATCACAATACTATCAGAACTATTAATACAATGATACATATTCAACATTTTATACAGTGCTACATTAAATCCAATTAAACAGGATTAAGGATCCTCTCTTTTCAATCCAACATGCAGCTGAGAAACGTTTTTAAGTTCTGGCGATATCCATGACGTACTCATGAACAAACACTGGGAGGTATGTCATCACAATAACAAGAACAACACTCCTAAAAAGAGGGTTCTTCAAAGGTTCTTTAGGAAAGGCAATGCTTCTATATAGAACTATGAACACTCAAAGAACCATTTGCATGTTGAAATGGTTCTTGAGGTTGATGGAGAATGTGTTGTACATGGTTTTATATAGACAGAAGGGTTCTAGATAGGATCAAGGATGGTTCTGCTATTGTTACGATTACAAACCTGCATGATTACATGGTTCCATGGTGAAATGCTTCTTCAGACTGATATAGAATGTGCTGTATACGTTCTATATATATGTTGTGACAAGCATGACATTGCAATAGCAGAACCCTCCTTGGTCCTATATAGAACCCTTCTCAAAAAGGTTCTGCCTAGAACCATATACAAAACATTCTCCATCGACCTGAAGAACCAGTTCACCATACAAAGAACCATTTAATCATGCAAATGGTAACTTGAGTGATCATGTTTCTAAACAGAACCACTTTCTTTACTAAAGAACCCATGGAGAACCCTGTTTCAGTCTATTTAAAGTACTCTGTAAGTAATGGTGGTAAAAAGTAAGCTGCAAGTGCAGCGACGCAATTAAACAAAGAAAATAAAACGTCACAGAAACTCTGAGTGACTCTCAATAAACCAACGATAATTCACGAATGAGGAAAACAAAAGAACAGAGGATGAAAACAAAGGACGATACAACCAAAACAGACCACCACCACCCTTAAAAGGCACTTTCACCATTTCACCATTTCATTTTGTGTAATTGCTCTAAATCTCTTTTCTGACTCTGTTGTGCTCTAGAATTACTGCTCCTATCGCTGCTGTCGGAACAAAACCTCGTATCTCCGGCTTTGCCGTGTTTCAGTTTTTGCCATAATTTGAAAATTCCTGTTGTCCTACACACTGGGTGTAAACTTCATGATGAATGGACCAAAAGAAACGGCCTTAAATTACTTGTAAAGACGTCTGGTTCCATTGACTTCCATTAAAAGTAGAGTACATTTTTCCCTCTCCTGTAAAGTTAACATTTTGGGGATATGAGGTTTTATTCCGACAACAGCGAGATACACAAAAGAGTATCGTGAGAAAATGTATCACAATACTGACAACACCCTGCTGTATCACCCACCCTTAACTCCAGAACTTTTAAAGTGAAGCCCACTTCACCAACAAAAACTGCAAAATAAACTCCTGTAACAGGTGACCATCCCGGACCGGGCAATCAGTGATCAAACTGGACTTGATCACCTCGACACTGGCCTCGTTCACGATCAATACTGGCCTCAGACCAGCCAACAACAGGCCCCCCCGGCCCACCGCCCAAACACACTTCAAACCGGCCACATATTAAAAGCACCTCACTTGAGATTACTAACACACTCCAAGCCCCCCAAGCAGGAGGCGTAAGTAAGTGGACAGTTACTAAAACACACTCACTGGATCAGGAGCAGCGCCGCGCCTGTCGTCCGCCTGTCTGGCCTTCCTAACTGACAGGCCTCTATCTGTGCCCTCCCAAACTCCACCCACTAACTGCTCGCCTTCACAGAAGCCCTGCCCCCTCACACAGTCCCCCTCAGTCACTGGTCAGGGAGCAGAGCTGCACTGATCCTCTGTAATGTTTACGTTTCACTTTAATTGTTTTACATGATTTGGGTTCAGTTCTTTCTCAAACACATTCAATTCAAAAGAAACACAGAAATACATGAAACAGGAAAAACAGGCAGAAACATGAATGATGACGGTACATGAAACACGCGTGTGCAGGAACATCTAGACGAGTCACTCTCTCAGATTATTTAGCCAGTCAGTTTCTATGAAGGTATAAAACAAACATTATGAGTGTGTTATTAATATTACTGTATCTCACAGGATCAACAGTCAAGCCGCACATCCTCCACCACTGCTCTCCTACTGCAGAGTCGGGGTGGAGTAGTGCTGGAGAGTTTGTGTTTCAGTGTGTGGTGTGGATGTGTGTGTGTGTGTGTGTGTCAGTGTGAGGTGTGGGTGTGGGTGTGTGTGTGTGTGTGTCAGTGTGAGGTGTGTGTGTGTGTGTGTGTCAGTGTGAGGTGTGGGTGTGTGTGTGTGTGTGTCAGTGTGAGGTGTGTGTGTGTGTGTCAGTGTGAGGTGTGGGTGTGTGTGTGTGTGTGTCAGTGTGAGGTGTGTGTGTGTGTGTGTGTGTGTCAGTGTGAGGTGTGTGTGTGTGTGTGTGTCAGTGTGAGGTGTGGGTGTGTGTGTGTGTGTGTCAGTGTGAGGTGTGTGTGTGTGTGTGTGTGTCAGTGTGAGGTGTGGGTGTGTGTGTGTCAGTGTGAGGTGTGTGTGTGTGTGTGTGTGTCAGTGTGAGGTGTGGGTGTGTGTGTGTCAGTGTGAGGTGTGGGTGTGTGTGTGTCAGTGTGAGGTGTGTGTGTGTGTGTGTGTGTGTGTGTCAGTGTGAGGTGTGGATGTGTGTGCAGTGCAGCTGAAGACTCTGTGGGAACTTGGTGAGGAACTCTCTCTCTCCTCGGCTCACTTTCCTCAGATGAGCTTTCTCTGAAACACACACACACACACACACACAGTGATGTCCCATATGTATTATATATGCACGTGTTTGAAATGCCTGTATATTTTTTATGATAACTGGATCAAATGAAACAAACTGAAATAGAAATGATTTAGAAAGACGTTTGGTTCCATTGACCTACATTAAAAGTAAAGTCTGTTTTTCCTTCTCCTGTAAAATCACCGGTTTCCGACAGCTGTGATAAATAATTATATATATATGAAAAGTAATGTTGGAGTGTTTCTGCTGGTCTGTTCATCATAACTCCTCACGCTGTAAGAGCAGCTGGAGGTTTTAGATTCTGTGACAGTAAAAGGTGAGAAGCGGAGCTCTGAGGTCGTCTGTGATGATCTACTACCTGGCCTGTGTGAGCGCAGGGTGCAGGTGAGGCAGAGCTGGCGGCAGACTGGGCTGCTGGAACACAGAGTGCAGAGAAACCGGACCAGAGGATCGTCAGGGTCCACATCACACACCTGAACAAACACACACACACACAGCTGTGTGAGCTAAAGTTAACATCACAGCAAAGGTTCTGAGAAAAATCAAACCTGCAGTTTCCCTCTAATCCCGCCACGGGTCACCAGCCACGACACCTGTACTCCTCTAAGCTCAAACTGCGGCTGATACACACTGAACCGCCTCCGGCCCACCCAGACCACTCACAGGTCCTCACCAAGGCGGGCCGGACCGGGTTTAGAGCTCAGCGTGGCTGACTGTCAGCTGTAAACATGAACACGGGCGGCGAGGCGCTTTCCCAGCTGTCGGGCTGAACTCTGACTCTAATTATCTGCCGCGGACGAATTTGCAGAAAAGATTTAGGTGACTATTGATTTTTAGTGTTTGTTAGCCGTAACATTAGCCGTGTAGCTCTAAAGTAAAAACGTCTGGTCAAAAGTTACAAACAGGAATCAGAAAGGAAGATCACAACATAGAACAGCAGAGGAACCTCAGGCTGGTCTACAACTCCAGGTCTACATGAGTCAGACAGTAATCAGATAACGGGGAAACTCCAGGTCTACAGGAGTCAGACAGTAATCAGATAACGGGGAAACTCCAGGTCTACAGGAGTCAGACAGTAATCAGATAATGGGGGAAACTCCAGGTCTACATGAGTCAGACAGTAATCAGATAATGGGGGAAACTCCAGGTCTACAGGAGTCAGACAGTAATCAGATAATGGGGGAAACTCCAGGTCTACAGGAGTCAGACAGTAATCAGATAATGGGGAAACTCCAGGTCTACAGGAGTCAGACAGTAATCAGATAATGGGGGAAACTCCAGGTCTACATGAGTCAGACAGTAATCAGATAATGGGGGAAACTCCAGGTCTACATGAGTCAGACAGTAATCAGATAATGGGGGAAACTCCAGGTCTACATGAGTCAGACAGTAATCAGATAATGGGGGAAACTCCAGGTCTACATGAGTCAGACAGTAATCAGATAATGGGGAAACTCCAGGTCTACAGGAGTCAGACAGTAATCAGATAACGGGGAAACTCCAGGTCTACAGGAGTCAGACAGTAATCAGATAACGGGGAAACTCCAGGTCTACAGGAGTCAGACAGTAATCAGATAACGGGGAAACTCCAGGTCTACAGGAGTCAGACAGTAATCAGATAACGGGGAAACTCCAGGTCTACACGAGTCAGACAGTAATCAGATAATGGGGAAACTCCAGGTCTACACGAGTCAGACAGTAATCAGATAATGGGGAAACTCCAGGTCTACAGGAGTCAGACAGTAATCAGATAATGGGAAACTCCAGGTCTACAGGAGTCAGACAGTAATCAGATAATGGGGGAAACTCCAGGTCTACAGGAGTCAGACAGTAATCAGATAATGGGGAAACTCCAGGTCTACAGGAGTCAGACAGTAATCAGATAACGGGGACACTCCAGGTCTACACGAGTCAGACAGTAATCAGATAACGGGGACACTCCAGGTCTACACGAGTCAGACAGTAATCAGATAACGGGGATACTCCAGGTCTACACGAGTCAGACAGTAATCAGATAACGGGGATACTCCAGGTCTACACGAGTCAGACAGTAATCAGATAACGGGGAAACTCCAGGTCTACAGGAGTCAGACAGTAATCAGATAACGGGGAAACTCCAGGTCTACAGGAGTCAGACAGTAATCAGATAACGGGGAAACTCCAGGTCTACACGAGTCAGACAGTAATCAGATAGTGGGGAAACTCCAGGTCTACACGAGTCAGACAGTAATCAGATAATGGGGAAACCCCAGGTCTACAGGAGTCAGACAGTAATCAGATAATGGGGGAAACTCCAGGTCTACAGGAGTCAGACAGTTATCAGATAATGGGGAAACTCCAGGTCTACAGGAGTCAGACAGTAATCAGGTAACGGGGAAACTCCAGGTCTACATGAGTCAGACAGTAATCAGATAACGGGGAAACTCCAGGTCTACATGAGTCAGACAGTAATCAGATAGTGGGGAAACTCCAGGTCTACAGGAGTCAGACAGTAATCAGATAGTGGGGAAACTCCAGGTCTACACGAGTCAGACAGTAATCAGATAATGGGGAAACCCCAGGTCTACAGGAGTCAGACAGTAATCAGATAGTGGGGAAACTCCAGGTCTACACGAGTCAGACAGTAATCAGATAATGGGGAAACCCCAGGTCTACAGGAGTCAGACAGTAATCAGATAATGGGGGAAACTCCAGGTCTACAGGAGTCAGACAGTTATCAGATAATGGGGAAACTCCAGGTCTACAGGAGTCAGACAGTAATCAGGTAACGGGGAAACTCCAGGTCTACATGAGTCAGACAGTAATCAGATAACGGGGAAACTCCAGGTCTACATGAGTCAGACAGTAATCAGATAGTGGGGAAACTCCAGGTCTACAGGAGTCAGACAGTAATCAGATAATGGGGGAAACTCCAGGTCTACACGAGTCAGACAGTAATCAGATAATGGGGAAACCCCAGGTCTACAGGAGTCAGACAGTAATCAGATAATGGGGGAAACTCCAGGTCTACAGGAGTCAGACAGTAATCAGATAATGGGGGAAACTCCAGGTCTACAGGAGTCAGACAGTAATCAGATAATGGGGGAAACTCCAGGTCTACAGGAGTCAGACAGTAATCAGATAACGGGGAAACTCCAGGTCTACAGGAGTCAGACAGTAATCAGATAACGGGGAAACTCCAGGTCTACAGGAGTCAGACAGTAATCAGATAACGGGGAAACTCCAGGTCTACAGGAGTCAGACAGTAATCAGATAACGGGGAAACTCCAGGTCTACATGAGTCAGACAGTAATCAGATAATGGGGAAACTCCAGGTCTACAGGAGTCCAACAGTAATCAGACTCCTGCTTTACAACCAGCCAACAAACTCACAGAAGACGATGTGACGTGAAGGTAATAACCCAAACTTCATGCCACAGCTGGTCGGAAGTCGGCGTTAGTTGGTGGGGCACCAGTGAGAGTTTCACCAGGTGAAGTCGGCGTTAGTTGGTGGGGCACCAGTGAGAGTTTCACCAGGTGAAGTCGGCGTTAGTTTGTGGGGCACCAGTGAGAGTTTCACCAGGTGATGTCGGCGTTAGTTGGTGGGGCACCAGTGAGAGTTTCACCAGGTGAAGTCGGCGTTAGTTGGTGGGGCACCAGTGAGAGTTTCACCAGGTGAAGTCGGCGTTAGTTGGTGGGGCACCAGTGAGAGTTTCACCAGGTGACGTCGGCGTTAGTTGGTGGGGCACAGTGAGAGTTTCACCAGGTGAAGTCGGCGTTAGTTGGTGGGGGCACCAGTGAGAGTTTCACCAGGTGAAGTCGGCGTTAGTTGGTGGGGCACCAGTGAGAGTTTCACCAGGTGAAGTCGGCGTTAGTTGGTGGGGCACCAGTGAGAGTTTCACCAGGTGACGTCGGCGTTAGTTGGTGGGGCACCAGTGAGAGTTTCACCAGGTGACGTCGGCGTTAGTTGGTGGGGCACCAGTGAGAGTTTCACCAGGTGACGTCGGCGTTAGTTGGTGGGGCACCACTGAGAGTTTCACCAGGTGAAGTCGGCGTTAGTTGGTGGGGCACCAGTGAGAGTTTCACCAGGTGAAGTCGGCGTTAGTTTGTGGGGCACCACTGAGAGTTTCACCAGGTGAAGTCGGCGTTAGTTGGTGGGGCACCACTGAGAGTTTCACCAGGTGAAGTCGGCGTTAGTTGGTGGGGCACCAGTGAGAGTTTCAC
>NC_051219.1:2241570-2286570 GCF_015220715.1 Pygocentrus nattereri
TTTTTAGGACTATACGATGTGCATAAAGTCTTTAAAGGTGGGATGTGTTGCTTTTCCAACATTTGCAGGCCTAAACTTCTGCTGAGCGCTGCTGCCAGAGTAACTCTGAATGACGGCGCATGCGCAGTGGAACAAATTCAGATCACGTTAATCCACGAACTGGATAAGTGTCTAATCTAGAGCCACGTGTGCTCTAACACCTTAACCCAGTGATCAGGAGGGGGTCCACGTGTTGTATCTTCAGTGGAACTGAATGCCCCTCAGGACTGGGGGGTCTGGCTTGTTTTCTCTCGCCTCTCCAGCTCAGCAGGTGGTGGTGAAGCAGCTAAAGCTGGTCTAAAAGCCTCCTGAACATACAGAAGAGCTCCAGCTGCCACGCCAGACACATTTTGGGGGTTACAGTTTATTTATGATGAGTGAGAAACACATTGGCAGCACACTTGGCACATTGTTGTTCGAAGTTTCCCGCCCGGTCCACCTTAAATGGTGCAGCGGTTGCGCTCTGGCGTTTTAAGGTGGAACGGGACAATTCGAACAAGAAGCCGACTTCGGCCCCGCTGACACAGCCCTGCTTCCCCGCCGTGCCGGGTCACACCAGCGCCTGTCCCCGGACTGAAGCTGAACCAGGTCGGTCCCCGGTCAGATCTTCCGCTTTAGCGCCGGAGCCCCGTCTTCGTGTTTATGAGCGGTTATAAGCCGCCCAGCCGGTTAGCACACCAGAGGCTCGGATTCGGGGCCTATAACCGCGGGTTTCGGTTGTTTGGGGTGTTATAACAGGCTGGGTGTGTATCTGTGTGCGATATAAAACAGTTATAAGCGCGTCTGTGTGTTTATATGTCGGTTAACGCTTTGTAGCATTAGCTGTTTAGCTAACGCTCCTCGGGCTTCCTATCGGAATTTCCCCGTTCCACCTTAAATAGTGCAGTAGTTTATATTCTGGCAGCTCCGGCGTTCTAATAACCGCAGGACCACTTAAGGTGGACCGGGAAAATAGCCGGAGATGCTAACGATAATACAACTAGGAACCAATCCTGAGCTGGACTTAGAGAGAGAGATAGATAGAGAGAGAGACAGATGAGAGAGAGAGACAGATGAGAGAGAGAGAGAGAGAGAGACGAGAAATAGAGACAGATGAGAGAGAGAGAGATACAGAGAGAGATACAAGGGGGGGGGGGTACAGAGATAGAGAGAGAGAGAGAGAGACAGACAGAGAGAGAGATACAGAGAGAGAGAGATACGAGATAGAGAAAGAGAGAGAGATACAGAGAGAGAGGGGGAGAGAGAGAGATACGAGATAGAGAAAGAGAGAGAGATACAGAGAGAGAGGGGGAGAGAGAGAGATACGAGATAGAGAAAGAGAGAGAGATACAGAGAGAGAGGGGGAGAGAGAGAGATACGAGATAGAGAAAGAGAGAGAGATACAGAGAGAGAGGGGGAGAGAGAGAGATACGAGATAGAGAAAGAGAGAGAGATACAGAGAGAGAGGGGGAGAGAGAGAGAGAGAGAGAGAGGCTCATATTTCAGTGTATATTCACTGAAAAGCCCCAAACGCTGTAATTATACAAGATTACATTCTTTTTATCACAGAAAAGGCCTGAAGTACAACAATCACACACGATTACATTATCAACAGTTACAGCTTCTCATATTTCAGAGTATTAAGCCTGAAAGGACCTTAGAACCTGATACGAGCAATTATATGAGTTTATATCCCAACATATCACTAAAGGACCTGGAATACACCAATTCAGTGAGTGTCCATTTCAGAAAGCCATCACTGAACAGGCCTCAGAAGGAGCAGATACTCGGGATTACACTGTCAGTATTTCAGAGCATCAGACCTGAGAAGTCAAATGCAGCAGTTAGTTTACAGTATTATACCCACTCAGGCAGGGTGACCTGCCCTGTGTGTCTGTAGCTTGGGTACATGTTTCACTGAGCCCAGACCTTTTTCCCAGTCATGGTGAAAGACCCCAACAGGCCGAACGGCAGGACCTCTGCGTACGCGTTCTTCGTCCTGTCCTGCAGGGATGAGCTCAGAAAGAGAAGCCCCACCAGTCCAGTGAACTTCACCACGTTCTCCAAGGACTGCTCAGAGCAGTGGACGGTGAGTCCAGCACCTGCTTAGAGTCTCTCTAGTGAAGGTTCAAAGCTGTGGTGGTCCTCAGCTGCAGCGGGATGGTGGGGAGGGTCCTGAGCTCTGTGGACAGTGTCACTCCTTGTGTTTTGTAGGCCATGAGTCCATCAGAGAAGAAGAAGTTTGAGGACATGGCGAAGGCTGACCAGGCTCGCTACGAGGAGGAGATGAAGCACTACGTTCCCCCAAAAGACGTGGGGAAGAAGGGAAAGAAGAAGGACCCCAGGACCGCCAAACGACCCCCGTGAGTTATGTCTGTTTAGGGCTTATTCAAGATTTCTTCTACTTCATTTGTCAGACCTAGGACTGATCTCTCTCTCTCTCTCTCTCTCTCTCTCTCTCTCTCTCTCTCTCTACCCCCCCCCCCCCCCCCTCTCCAGGTTTTCTGTCTTCAGTTCTGAGCTCAGACCCACGGTGAAAAGCAAGTACCTTAATTAGAGGCAGTTTATGAGGAGGCCTCTTCCTATTTCCCTCGTTATATATCCAATCAGCAGATCCTCAGTGAATGGAGTAAATGGAGCTAAACGGTGACAAAGTGCTAAAATGGTCTCTAATCACTTACACAGAGCTTTCCTTTAGAAAGCAGACGGATGTCTTTCACTACTGAAACGGTGCCTGTACGCTTCCTTTACTCTACAGCCACGGGTTTTAAGCAGCAGGAGGTGGGCTTTACTGCTCCTGAGTGCTGATTGATGGGCGAGCGGAGCAGCTCATTGGCTCATTGGAACGTACATGAGGCGCTGTTTTAAACTCCTATAGCTCAAGTTTATATATATGTGTTAAGCCATTCATTTTGGACTCACTCGCTAGCGCCCTCTAGTGTTTGAGAATCCCAGAAAACATTACAGAGTGTGAATCTCCTGTCTGCAAAGTCTTCCCTATTCTGAGACTAGCTTGTTAGACACCACTCATCACACGTGACCACCGATGTCTAATAGGGCGACAGGACACAGCGGTCTTTAAAACAGCAGCGTAGAGCTCGCGTGTTCCCATGGTGACGTAACAGAAAAGTCCAGTGAACAGCAGACCTTAAACTGTAGCTTGCTGCTCTGAACCTTTAATGCTCTTACATACACCTTCCCTTTCCCAGTCATGGTGAAAGACCCCAACAGGCCGAACGGCAGGACCTCTGCATACGCGTTCTTCGTCCTGTCCTGCAGGGATGAGCTCAGAAAGAGAAGCCCCACCAGTCCAGTGAACTTCAGCACTTTCTCCAAGGACTGCTCAGAGCAGTGGACGGTGAGTCCAGCACGTGTCTCTAAGAGTCTCTCTAGTGAAGGTTCAAAGCTGTGGTGGTCCTCAGCTGCAGCGGGATGGTGGGGAGGGTCCTGAGCTCTGTGGACAGTGTCGCTCCTTGTGTTTTGTAGGCCATGAGTCCATCAGAGAAGAAGAAGTTTGAGGACATGGCGAAGGCTGACCAGGCTCGCTACGAGGAGGAGATGAAGCACTACGTTCCCCCAAAAGACGTGGGGAAGAAGGAACCTCCTAAAAAACCCACGTAAGTTATGTTCTCACAACTGTTGTGCAAAGACGATCAGATCAGATCAGAGCAGAGTGATCTCTCTCTCTCTCTCTCTCTCTCTCTCTGTCTCTCACTCTCTCTCTCTCACTCCCTCTCTCTCTCTCTCTCTCTGTCTCTATCTCTCTCTCTCTCTCTCTCTGTCTCTCTCTCTCTCTCTCTCTCTCTCTGTCTCTCTCTCTGCAGGTCGGCGTTTTTTATCTTCTGCTCTGAACTCAGACCAACGCTGAGAAGCGAGTATCCCAACTTCTCTTTGAGTGAAATCGCCAAGAAGCTGGTTGAGATGTGGTCGAAGCTGGACACCGAAGGCCGCGCGCCCTTCGAGCAGAAGGCTGTCCTGCTGCGTGGGAAGTATGAGAAGGTGAAGTTCTGCTTCGTTCTGTTTCCAGTGTGGTTCTGCAGTAGGACTGTAATGCGTCTCTGGAGCCTGAACTGTGTCCCTGTTGTGCAGGACGTGGCCACGTGCCGCGCTGGAGGCGGAGCTCCTAAAAGAGGACCCGGCGGACCTGCAGGCTCCACCAAGAAAGCCCAGGCAGGACCTGAGGGTGAAGAGGACGAAGACGAGGAGGACGACTGTGACGATGACGACATGGAGGACGAAGAGGATGAAGATGAGGAGGAGGACGAAGTTGATGACGACATGGAGGATGAGGACGAGGCCGAAGAGGATGAAGACAGCGACGACCTGGTGGACGAAGAGGAGGAGGAGGAGGATAAAGAGAGGACTTGAACTGTGTGAACTGTGCAGGGTTACTTAACTGTGTGTGTAGCCGTTCGGCAGTCCGAGCTCTTTCACTGCCCCCTTGTGGCTCCACAGCTGAATCAGATCAGTAAGTAATAATAAAATAATCCTCCTCTACAGTAAAATAAAGCTCTGCTGATCCTTCAACACAGTTTAACAGTAAATGGTCTTAAACGCTGGAGTTAATGTAGAACTGCTGATTCACCCTTTAACCCTGAAGATCAGCGCAGACGGCTGGTCACCATAGCAACACAGACGACAGCCTCGCCCAGCTAGTAGCTACGAAACGGCAAAGAGAGAGATTTAAGACGAACATCGATAATTTGGAGACGGATGGACTGATTAGTGTTTATAATCAGTCCAACTGGTTTCCTGATCCGGTTAATCTGAAACGCTAAAAACTCGCTAAGATGAGTTTCCTCTTTCAGAGAAAAGTTTCCTGCTGGAGATGCGAGAAAAGCAGCTGAGCTGAGCTGAAGTGAGTCTGAGTTTTGGGTTGTTTTATGTGTTTTAGCCCATGTTAGTCCATCAGCGTACGCCGAGACGTCTCTCCAGCCAAGACGGTACCGTGGACATGTAGTGTGGTGGTCAGATTCCTGTGGCCGGACTCTGTGGGCTCGGTGCTGCCGCTGGTCTGGCCCACTGTCTCAGGGTTTGTGTGCAGCGGTGCGGTTAAAGTGAGAGATGTTCTTCATGAGGTCCTCCTCTGGGAGGTTTCTCTGCGGTGCTGTGTGTTTTAATAGAGCTGTGCTCTCGGCCGCTCTCCGGGGAGCCTGTCTTGCTGTGGCCTTTCACAGGGCAGCGTTCTCTCGGCCAGCCAGATGAACATGAAAGCCCCAGTGGGCGATTTGGAGGCGTCCCAATACTTTTGTCCTCGCGGCGTCTCCTTGCTCCGCATGTATGAGGAGAACCGCTGTGTACACACTCGGTCCTGACCCGCCGGCCGCGCCGACGTCACGGGCCCGCTCGTCCAATGGCATCGCTCGGGCTGATCTTCAAAAGTAGCCCGATAGGCGCCGTCAGCACAACGGCAGCCTGTTGCCGTAGTAACCGAGCGCTTCGCCCCGCGCGCTGAAGTTTGATGGCTTGCTGAGGTGAAGCTGCCCTCACTCCGCGGATCGAAGCTCAGCTCAGCTCGGCCCTGAAAGAACCAGGTATTTCCGTCTGGGTTCGGAACCGAGGTCGTGGTGGCGGTGTGTGTCGGGGAGCGGGGGAGGACGGGCTCGCCAAAAACAAAAAAAAAAGAAGAAAAAAAAAAAGGAAAAATCCGCCGCGTAGCTTCGTTAGCCGCAGCTAGCGCACACAAAGCCCGCCGCCGAGGCCCATAACGGTAGATTTGGGTTGTTTGGGGTCTTATAAAGGCTTAATAAACGTCTGCGCGTGATTTTGAGACGTTATACGCGTATCCGAGTGCGTTTATGACGCATTAGCCGTTCGGCTAACCTCGAATTTCCCCGGTCCACCTTAAATCGGGCAGCAGCCTCGTTCTGGCTCCTCAGGCCTGTGGCGCCAGAAGGCGGCCGCTCCGCCGTTTAAGGTGGACCGGCGGAATTCCTCGGCCTCGTCGGCGCGAGCGGTTCCGCTGGGGGATGGAAAAGCGGGAAAGAAAATAGGAGAGGCCATTGTTCTAGTCAGGTTAGCATTAGCATTAGCCGCGGAGCCTGAAGCGCGACTTTATCCTCCGGCGTTCCCGCGAACTGGACCGCAGACCCGGCGAACACACGGGTCCACGGCGGTACACCCCGGCAGAACGACGACGAACCCGCTTTTAGAACCAGAAGAGCAGGTTCTAGGCATTACTTGTTCTCACTTTGTTTACTTTGGTCCGCGGCTTGTTTGAGCTGGACGATGATATTTCCGATGTCTCGAGCCGAATGGCTGAAACCGAGTGACCTCACTCATCAATAGATGGATAAATATATATCTAGATTATATAAAGAGGGTTCTTTAGTGAGGGGGCGTTCTGTGGGGAACTATTTTCATGGCTTATCGGTTCTTCGGATTGATGTAGAATGTACTCTTCTATAAGTGATAATGGTGCTATATAACGCTAGCACCAAATAGGGTTCTACCTGCTTGTATCAGTAGAAGAACCCCTTTTTGGGCATATATGGAACCGTCATGCTTAAATGGTTCTTCCCACGGTGACCTGGTTCTGCAGACTGATGGAAAACGCTGTATATGGTGGTGTATATGCGCTAGAGCCTTTCTGAACAGGGTTCTTCTGTTCTAAGCTTGACATCGTATTTACACACTTTAAAAAGACGGTACTTTAGGGTTCTTCAGTAAGGAAAACGGTTCTATTCAGAAAGATGAACACTTAAGAAATGCTATGCATGGCTAAAGGCTTCTTCAGATTGGAGAACATGTTCTGTTAAGAGCCTTTTTGAAAATGGTGCTATATTGTACCCAAAAAAAGGTTCCACCTGCTTGTATCAACAGAAGAACCTTTTTGGAACCCTGTAAAAGGAACCCTTTAAAAAATAACTGCTTTCATGCTTAAATGGTTCTTTTCCATATGGTTCTATTGTACATTATACCATATACAATATTTTCCATCAGATTGGAGAACTGTTTAATGATGCAAAGAACCCTTTAATCATGCAGGAGGTTCTTTGAGTGTTCATGGTTCTGCATAGAAACATCATCTTTCCTAGAGAGCTCTTGAAGAACCATCACTTTTGAGAGTGTGACCATAGAAGAACCCTTTTTGGTGATGTACAGAGCCATTTTCAAAAAGGTTCTATATGGATATCATGTGTCTAAATACAACCGTTCTCTTCACTAAAGAACCCTTGGAGAACAGTCACGTCAGTGTAGTGTGTTAGTCACACTAGTGGTGTCTAACAGAAAAATAGAAAATCTGAGTTTGATTAACTTTACAACATTATATAACTGCGTAACTCAGCACAACAGCAGCGTAGAACCTCACACGTTCTACCTTCTCACATGCAAGCCCTTTAAACTGTAGTTCTCTATTCTTGTTTTTCCCAGTCATGGTGAAAGACGCCAACAGGCCGAAAGGCAGGACCTCTGCGTACGCGTTCTTCGTCCTGTCCTGCAGGGATGAGCTCAAAAAGAAAAGCCCCACCACTCCGGTGAACTTCAGCAAGTTCTCCAAGAGCTGCTCGGAACAGTGGAAGGTGAGTCTAGCGCACACACACGCTGAAATTCAAAGCCTTGGTGGTCTTCAGCTGCTGCGGGAGGCTGGGAATGTCCTGAGCTCTGTGGGTGGTGTTTGCAGGCTCTGACTCCATCAGATAAGAAGAAGTTTGAGGACCTGGCGAAGGCTGACAAGGCTCGCTACGACGAGGAGATGAGGCACTATGTCCCCCCGAAGGGCATGGGCAAGAAGCAGAGGAAGAAGAAGGACCCCAACGCTCCCAAACGACCCCCGTGAGTCGTACCCCCAGCACAGAGACGACCCGTTCTTCAGTCCATCGTCAGAGTTGACCGATTTCTCCCTCTCTCTCTTTGCAGGTCAGCGTTCTTTATCTTCTGCTCTGAACACAGACCCACGGTGAAAAGCGAGTATCCCAACCTGACTATCGGCGAAATCGCCAAAAAGCTGGGAGAGATGTGGTCCAAGCTGGGCACGAAGGACCGCGCGCCCTTCGACCAGAAGGCTGTCCAGCTGCGTGGGAAGTATGAGAAGGTGAAGTTCTGCTTCGTTCTGTTCTCGTTCCCTCTCTGGATTAGTTTCACCTGCGGAGGAACGGTACTTTAAAGGGCAGTTCCACCAATTTTTCTAGATGCCTGCATGGCTTGGTGGTGGTCATTCAGGTTGGTTTGATGTGAAACGGTTCATTTGTAGAGAAACCGATTTACAGTGGTGGTGATGGGAACCAGAGCTCCTGATGAGTATAACACAATTATAGACCTTTTATTTACCATCTAGAACCACCACCACCACGATACACAAGTCTTCTGAGGTTTTCATATGTAATGTTGGTGGTAGATTTGGGGGAAAACCGTAGAACACCTGTAATGTACACCCCCCCCCCCCCCCCCCCCCCCCAACACCATAAATACATAGGAATAAATTGATTATAACACATTTTAAGCCAAAACTCAGAACCATCTCCTGTAGGAACTTTGTGAGGAGCTTTTAGAAGGGGAAGTCTGGTTCCTATCACCACCACTGTGAACAGCTCTATGGGGTAAGGTTATCTAGAACAGTGTTTCACACCAATCCGCTCTGAATGACTTCCATCTTGGCCTCTTAACGCAGAACTTTTGAAAAATCTCCGGTTAAACTAATACAGTTCCAGTAAATGTACTGATGATCTAGTGTGATTACGTTGCCCACCCGGACCACCATCACCGTCTGAGTATCACTGGTTGGCCTGACATGCGTCTCTGGAGCTTAAACCGTGTCCGTGTTTTGCAGGACGTGGCCGCGTACCGCGCTGGAGGCGGAGCTCCTAAAAGGGGACCCGGCCGACCCACAGGCTCCACCAAGAAAGCCCAGGCAGACCCCGACGACGACGAGGACGAGGACGAAGACGAGGACGAAGACGAGGAGGAGGACGAAGAGGAGGAGGATGAAGACGATGACGACAAGTAGAGGGCGGAGCTGGCAGAGTGCGCCGGTGGGGTCGTTGTTTTGCTGTCCGTCGTTTCAGGATCTGTGTACAGTCGTGTGGGAAGCTGTCTCTGATTTTCTTTTTTAACTCAGTGTAAGCAATAACCTTGAAGCGCAGTGGTTCTGATTTCTTTATTTTTATAAGAGTCTTTGTTTGGGAAAGCGTAGAGTCCTTGTTTCGTTTCGTTTCTTATTTTAATTTTTTTTTTAATAATAAAGCTGTGTTCTTATGCACTCTTCATGGAATCTGTTGCGTGGTTGACTTACAGCTCTCCAGGTTAAACTTAGACCGGTGGTCTTTTCTGAGAAGCTGGTGGGCTTCACAGGCCCTGATGTGGTAGGTGTTCATGGACAATCGCTGTAAACTGGGGAAAAGACTTTTTAATGGTTTCGATTGCATGAGGCCAAAATTCATACAAACAGAGGCGACAGTCAGTCCTCTAAAGTGCTGTGTAGAACCGTTACTCCAAGACTAGATATAGCCACTTGTTCTAGAAGTGTTCCACTTTCACGCTGCAGTCAACCAGACCATCTCGAGTCCATCAAGCGGCAGAAGAGAGAACGCACTTCTGTTGATCTTCACTGTGTAGGTCTGGCTGTTTAGCATCCAGTTTAAGTTACTGTTAAAGACCCTCACACGGACCCTCGGGACCGGTTCCCTTACGGATGAAGCCCTCTCAAAGGTGGTGATTCAAGGGTTCTTAAAAAAAAAAATATATATAGAACCATAAACAGTCATGAACCCTTTGTATGGTTAAAGGGTTCTTTGGACTGATGGACAATGTGCTGTGGAGGGTTCTCCTATTGTGGTGTCAAATTTCTAACAGAACATAAAACCACGACAACACATAGTCTGTGCACATTTTCCATCGACCTGAAGAACCTTTCATAATGCAAAGAACCTTTTAATCAAACGAAAAAGGGTTCTCTGAGATTAAGTGACCCTTATTAGTCCCACAGCAGGGAAACTTCAGCTCTGGATTTCACCCATCCGTTCAGTCAAACACCACACACACACACACTAGGGGGCAGTGAGCACACTTGCCCAGAGCGGTGGGCAGCCCAACCCGCAGCGCCCGGGGAGCAGTTGGGGGTTAGGTGTCTTGATCAAGGACACCTCAGTCAAACTGTCGGCGCTGGGGATCGAACCATTGACCTTCTGGTCACAGGGCTGGTTCCCTGACCTCCAGCCCATAACTGCCCCACACACTGAGTGTTTATGGTTCTATGGATCCATTTTCCTGACTAAAGAACCCTTGAAGCGCCATCTCCTTTAAGAGTCTAGTCCCGGACTGGTTTGTAAGGTCGGTGGCGTTTCATTGAAGATCTCGCTGTAATTTGGCTGATAACAGCGTCTTTAAGAGAGGCCGTTCACATCAGCCTGTATTCTCAAAACGCTCCCATCTTCACCCAAAGGAGAACTTCACTCACCATTTCAGGATTAATGAAGCCACAAACAGGATCATTCAGAGCAGTTTGTCCACAGTGGTGGTGATAGGAACCAGACGTCCCCCTCTAAAAGCTCCTCACAGTGGTGGTGATGGGAACCAGACGTCCCTCTAAAAGCTCCTCACAGAAAGTTCCTACATGAACTGGTTCTGAATTCACTGCCTGATGACTGAGACGCTGTTTTATGAGAGTTTAGAGAACTTCAACTCCATTCATGGTGGAGGGAGACATGCAGGGCGCTGTGCAGCAAAATAGTCCCCAAAGAAAACTCATTATTCCAGATTTTCCACTGTTTTCCATCATCAACATTCCATATAAGCTCAGAAGACTCGTGTAGGTTCTCTGGTGGTTCTGGGTGGTGAATAAAAGTGTCTATATCTGTGTTGTAGTCATGGCGACACCTGGTTCCCATCACCCCCACTGTAAAGACGCCTGACCCGTTTCATCACTGTTTAGTTGTGTTGTATCGGTCAGCTCAACAGCACGACCGTTAAACGAGAACCGTCCTTCTACTTCTGATTTATTAAATTATTATTATTATTATTATTATTATTATTATTATTACTACTGAGACAGTTTGTAACATAAGGAAGGAAATGGAGAAAAAAACCGCCGCCGTGTTTCCCAGTAAACATGAATATTTATGAGATTAAATAACAGCTGTGTTTGAATATTGATAAAAGCATGAATATGGATATGAATATGAAGCTTTACTGTGGGTGCATTTACAGTTCTACTGCGCTGTGTGAGATAGAGCCTCCTGACGTTCCACCCCCAACAAACATCAACTGTACACTCTTAAAAAGACCTTCGGTGGTTCTTTACTAAAGAAAGTGGTTCTATATAGAACCAGAAACACTCAAAGAACCCTTGCATGATCAAAGGATTTGCTGCATCATTAAATGGTTCTTCAGACTGACGGACAAATGAGTGTGAATGTGCTACAGATGGTTTTATGTAGAACCTATACAGAAGAGGGTTCTACTGTTAGACGCTTGTCAGCAAAAACAAAAAAATGCTTTTTGGTGCTTTGCAGAACCATATAGAGCACGTTCTCCATCAAACGGAAGAACCATCTCACCACGCAAAGACTTCTTAAATCATGCAAAGGGTTCTATGGGTGTTTTCTCGGCTGAAGAACAGCTGAGGAACCACCTGTAGGTGTAGTATTTGCATTCGGAGGGAAGAATGCGGCGTCCTTTAAGCTGGAGATGGACGATATGGCAAAAGTGTCGCATCACATTTTCACGATAAATATTAAAATAAATTCGCCAAGTCGGAACAAATTATCGGAAATCCTCAATCCAGTGAACCGTAACAGGAAAGAGCCTGAGCTGCGCTGCATCTGGATATCGCCGTCAACGGATTAAAACATCTCCAAAACGGAAAGTTTACAGGAAAACACACTGTAGTTTCAATGCAAGTCAATGGAACCGGACGTCTTTCCGAGCCATTCCAGGTCGTTACTTTTGGCCCATTCTTCATGAAATTTTCAGATCAAGTTAAACTGAAAAACGACTAAACTGGAGATGCGAGGTTTTGTTCCGACAGCAGCGATGAGTGTAATCTCCGTTAAGAGGCGTTTAAGACCCGCCGACGCTGGAAAAGCCTTACCGTGACCGATTTACCACCGTAACGACGAGAACCTTCTGAGCAGCGCCGCGAGCGTCCTTTACACAAACCACGGCACACAGGACAGCGGGACTAATAGAAAAGATTTTATTTACAAAAATTCATTTGGTTTTGACGTAAGAAAAAAAATACAACAGCGGCGAAGCCGAAAACGAGTATAAAACGGGAGGAGAAGCTTATAAAAGAGTCCAGACCTTAAAATAACAGCGCAGGGAATTCTGTACTGGCAAGCATTAAACCACGCCACTGGCACCGAGACACACACACACACACCTCTCACACGCTCACACACACGGGCGGACACCAGACGGAGATCAATCTTCATCGTCCTCATCCTCGTCTTCATCCTCGGGGTCTCTTTTCCTCTTTTCTCCTTTGTTCTCTTCGTCTTCTGCAGGGAGACGAGTCAGAGCGACACATCAACAACACAGCAAACTCACGGTGAAAAGACCTTCCTGACAAGCCGCCGTTAAGCGTGTGACGCGCTCCGTCTTATAAAGCTGTTAAGGTTTTAAAAGCCGTGTAGTGACGCCCAGCCGTGCTCGGTTTCCCATACTGACAGTGACTCGACCACACGCGCGATGATAGAGTCACTTCAGAATCAGCACAATCGTTTAAAAATTACTGACTGAATGATTGATCTGCTACAAAAACTCCGACTCCTGAATTCGTAACCCTTAGAAATAAAATGTTCCTTTTCTCTTTGACGCCAATCCAAATTTCTACATTTAAACTTGTGCATCGCAGACGCAGTCATACGCGAAGCTCTGGACAACCCCGGTCAAATTACATTTCACTGAAAAACACAGCACATTTATTAAATTACACAAATCCAATCTGAGGTCTAAAGGTCAATTTGACCGGGGTGCCCAGACGACGACGCAGGTGAACACGGGGAAGACCTGACGGACGTCCTACAGACGTCACTGCATCCAGTCCCCGCTCAGCGCGGCGCTGATATTCAGTATCGCTGCATTTTCCTAACGCATCATGTTTATTAACGGAAACTGACCCACGGTTCCCGAGCGCTGCAGCGTCATAACATCCTATAAACATCAAAAGGAAACTGATCTCTGAAGTGCAGACAGTACATGAAGTTAGTGATGAGCTTAAAATCCCACTAGAAGAACAAAAGACAACTAACCATCCTCATCGTCCTCCTCGTCATCATCCTCATCGTCCACCTCATCCTCCTGACCAGAGTCTTCCTCCTGAGAGAGAGACAGAGAGAGACAGAGGGAGAAAGAGAGAGAGAGACAGAGAGACAGACAGAGAGAGAGACAGAGAGAGACAGACAGAGAGAGAGAGAGAGACAGAGAGAGACAGACAGAGAGAGACAGAGAGACAGAGAGAGAGAGAGAGAGAGAGAGAGAGAGAGAGAGAGAGAGAGAGAGAGAGAGAGAGACAGAGAGAGACACAGAGAGAGAGAGAGAGATTGTCCTGCCTCAAAACTCAGAACTGTTTTTCACTTTTCATCCAGTCCAGATTCCCCCAGATTTTATTTTTCTGCCAAAAATATAAACAAGAAGCATCTTGACCGTTTACCTCATCCCCACTCACATCGTCCTCCTCCGCATCTTCATCATCGTCTTCATCAAAATCCTCCTCTTCTCCGTCTTCGTCGTCATCATCGTCCTCTTCCTCTCCCTCCGAGTTCACTTTAGAGACAAAATAACATGAGAAGCAGTGAATGACGGATTAACGTCAGGGTGGATTACGCACGGGATGCTGCCGATTACCGTCAGGGTGGGATTACGCGCAGAACGCTGCCGGTTACCGTCAGGGTGGGATTACGCGCAGAACGCTGCCGGTTACCGTCGGGGTGGGATTACGTGCAGAACGCTGCCGGTTACCGTCGGGGTGGGATTACGTGCAGAACGCTGCCGGTTACCGTCGGGGTGGGATTACGTGCAGAACGCTGCCGGTTACCGTCGGGGTGGGATTACGTGCAGAACGCTGCCGGTTACCGTCGGGGTGGGATTACGTGCAGAACGCTGCCGGTTACCGTCGGGGTGGGATTACGTGCAGAACGCTGCCGGTTACCGTCGGGGTGGGATTACGTGCAGAACGCTGCCGGTTACCGTCGGGGTGGGATTACGTGCAGAACGCTGCCGGTTACCGTAAGGGTGGGATTACGCGCCGAATGCTGCCGGTTAGCGTAAGGGTGGGATTACGCGCCGAATGCTGCCGGTTACCGTCAGGGTGGATTATGTGTAGATACTCAGTGGTTAAAATTGAGGTAGGTTAATAATGAGTTTGATTTCTATAGCGTCTTTCACACAAGCTTCCTTTACCATAAGAACCTAAATAACCACAGGACAGAAGAATGAAAGCACGGAGGAAACAGGAAGATTCTGACGTTAACTCTGGAGGAGGATGGGCTGGAGCAGCCACAGAGATGAAGCTCCATCGTTTAAGGGCCACAACAAAAAGATCTGCCCCAGAAAGTGGAGCATTTAAAGATGCCCACATAGAGGAGGAGCTGGAGTATAAAGGAGGAGGAGGTTAGATAAACAAGACTGTAGATTACTGACTGTTATCGTCAGGGTAGATGTGTGGATTATTGGTAGTTTAGGTCGATTAATGATTGTGTGTAGATTATTGGTGGTTTAGGTTGGGATGGATTACGCGTAGATTGCTGGTGGTTTAGGTTGGGAGAGATTACGTGTAGATTATTGGTGGTTTAGGTTGGGAGAGATTACATATGGATTATTGGTGGTTTAGGTTGGGAGAGATTACGTGTAGATTACTGGTGGTTTAGGTTGGGAGAGATTACGTGTAGATTATTGGTGGTTTAGGTTGGGAGAGATTACGTGTAGATTACTGGTGGTTTAGGTTGGGAGAGATTACGTGTAGATTACTGGTGGTTTAGGTTGGGAGAGATTACGTGTGGATTACTGGTGGTTTAGGTTGGGATGGATTATGTGTAGATTATTGGTGGTTAAGTTTGATTAACAGTAGACTGTGTAGATTATTGGTGGTTTAGGTTGGGAGAGATTACGTGTGGATTACTAGTGGTTTAGGTTGGGAGAGATTACGTGTAGATTACTGGTGGTTTAGGTTGGGAGAGATTACGTGTGGATTACTGGTGGTTTAGGTTGGGATGGATTATGTGTAGATTATTGGTGGTTAAGTTTGATTAACAGTAGACTGTGTAGATTACTGGTGGTTTAGGTTGGGAGAGATTACGTGTGGATTACTGGTGGTTTAGGTTGGGAGAGATTACGTGTAGATTACTGGTGGTTTAGGTTGGGAGAGATTACGTGTGGATTACTGGTGGTTTAGGTTGGGATGGATTATGTGTAGATTATTGGTGGTTAAGTTTGATTAACAGTAGACTGTGTAGATTATTGGTGGTTTAGGTTGGGAGAGATTACGTGTGGATTACTAGTGGTTTAGGTTGGGAGAGATTACGTGTAGATTACTGGTGGTTTAGGTTGGGAGAGATTACGTGTGGATTACTGGTGGTTTAGGTTGGGATGGATTATGTGTAGATTATTGGTGGTTAAGTTTGATTAACAGTAGACTGTGTAGATTACTGGTGGTTTAGGTTGGGAGAGATTACGTGTGGATTACTGGTGGTTTAGGTTGGGAGAGATTACGTGTGGATTACTGGTGGTTTAGGTTGGGAGAGATTACGTGTGGATTACTGGTGGTTTAGGTTGGGAGAGATTACGTGTTGATTACTGGTGGTTTAGGTTGGGAGAGATTACGTGTGGATTACTGGTGGTTTAGGTTGGGAGAGATTACGTGTGGATTACTGGTGGTTTAGGTTGGGAGAGATTACGTGTGGATTACTGGTGGTTTAGGTTGGGATGGATTATGTGTAGATTATTGGTGGTTAAGTTTGATTAACAGTAGACTGTGTAGATTACTGGTGGTTTAGGTTGGGAGAGATTACGTGTGGATTACTGGTGGTTTAGGTTGGGAGAGATTACGTGTGGATTACTGGTGGTTTAGGTTGGGAGAGATTACGTGTGGATTACTGGTGGTTTAGGTTGGGAGAGATTACGTGTAGATTACTGGTGGTTTAGGTTGGGAGAGATTACGTGTGGATTACTGGTGGTTTAGGTTGGGAGAGATTACGTGTGGATTACTGGTGGTTAGGTTGGGATGGATTATGTGTAGATTATTGGTGGTTAAGTTTGATTAACAGTAGACTGTGTAGATTACTGGTGGTTTAGGTTGGGAGAGATTACGTGTGGATTACTGGTGGTTTAGGTTGGGAGAGATTACGTGTGGATTACTGGTGGTTTAGGTTGGGAGAGATTACGTGTGGATTACTGGTGGTTTAGGTTGGGAGAGATTACGTGTGGATTACTGGTGGTTTAGGTTGGGAGAGATTACGTGTGGATTACTGGTGGTTTAGGTTGGGAGAGATTACGTGTGGATTATTGGTGGTTTAGGTTGGGAGAGATTACGTGTGGATTACTGGTGGTTTAGGTTGGGAGAGATTACGTGTGGATTACTGGTGGTTTAGGTTGGGAGAGATTACGTGTGGATTACTGGTGGTTTAGGTTGGGAGAGATTACGTGTAGATTATTGGTGGTTTAGGTTGGGAGAGATTACGTGTGGATTACTGGTGGTTTAGGTTGGGAGAGATTACGTGTGGATTACTGGTGGTTTAGGTTGGGAGAGATTACGTGTGGATTACTAGTGGTTTAGGTTGGGAGAGATTACGTGTGGATTACTAGTGGTTTAGGTTGGGAGAGATTACGTGTAGATTATTGGTGGTTTAGGTTGGGAGAGATTACGTGTGGATTACTGGTGGTTTAGGTTGGGAGAGATTACGTGTGGATTACTAGTGGTTTAGGTTGGGAGAGATTACGTGTAGATTACTGGTGGTTTAGGTTGGGAGAGATTACGTGTGGATTACTGGTGGTTTAGGTTGGGAGAGATTACGTGTAGATTATTGGTGGTTTAGGTTGGGAGAGATTACGTGTAGATTACTGGTGGTTTAGGTTGGGAGAGATTACGTGTAGATTATTGGTGGTTTAGGTTGGGAGAGATTACGTGTAGATTACTGGTGGTTTAGGTTGGGAGAGATTACGTGTAGATTACTGGTGGTTTAGGTTGGGATGGATTATGTGTAGATTATTGGTGGTTAAGTTTGATTAACAGTAGACTGTGTAGATTATTGGTGGTTTAGGTTGGGAGAGATTACGTGTGGATTACTAGTGGTTTAGGTTGGGAGAGATTACGTGTAGATTACTGGTGGTTTAGGTTGGGAGAGATTACGTGTGGATTACTGGTGGTTTAGGTTGGGATGGATTATGTGTAGATTATTGGTGGTTAAGTTTGATTAACAGTAGACTGTGTAGATTATTGGTGGTTTAGGTTGGGAGAGATTACGTGTGGATTACTAGTGGTTTAGGTTGGGAGAGATTACGTGTAGATTATTGGTGGTTTAGGTTGGGAGAGATTACGTGTAGATTACTGGTGGTTTAGGTTGGAGAGATTACGTGTGGATTACTGGTGGTTTAGGTTAGGATGGATTATGTGTAGATTATTGGTGGTTAAGTTTGATTAACAGTAGACTGTGTAGATTATTGGTGGTTTAGGTTGGGAGAGATTACGTGTGGATTACTAGTGGTTTAGGTTGGGAGAGATTACGTGTAGATTACTGGTGGTTTAGGTTGGGAGAGATTACGTGTGGATTACTGGTGGTTTAGGTTGGGAGAGATTACGTGTGAATTACTGGTGGTTTAGGTTGGGAGAGATTACGTGTGGATTACTGGTGGTTTAGGTTGGGAGAGATTACGTGTGGATTACTGGTGGTTTAGGTTGGGAGAGATTACGTGTAGATTATTGGTGGTTTAGGTTGGGAGAGATTACGTGTAGATTACTGGTGGTTTAGGTTGGAGAGATTACGTGTGGATTACTGGTGGTTTAGGTTAGGATGGATTATGTGTAGATTATTGGTGGTTAAGTTTGATTAACAGTAGACTGTGTAGATTATTGGTGGTTTAGGTTGGGAGAGATTACGTGTGGATTACTAGTGGTTTAGGTTGGGAGAGATTACGTGTAGATTACTGGTGGTTTAGGTTGGGAGAGATTACGTGTGGATTACTGGTGGTTTAGGTTGGGAGAGATTACGTGTGAATTACTGGTGGTTTAGGTTGGGAGAGATTACGTGTGGATTACTGGTGGTTTAGGTTGGGAGAGATTACGTGTGGATTACTGGTGGTTTAGGTTGGGAGAGATTACGTGTAGATTATTGGTGGTTTAGGTTGGGAGAGATTACGTGTGGATTACTGGTGGTTTAGGTTGGGAGAGATTACGTGTGGATTACTGGTGGTTTAGGTTGGGAGAGATTACGTGTGGATTACTGGTGGTTTAGGTTGGGAGAGATTACGTGTGGATTACTAGTGGTTTAGGTTGGGAGAGATTACGTGTAGATTATTGGTGGTTTAGGTTGGGAGAGATTACGTGTGGATTACTGGTGGTTTAGGTTGGGAGAGATTACGTGTGGATTACTGGTGGTTTAGGTTGGGAGAGATTACGTGTGGATTACTAGTGGTTTAGGTTGGGAGAGATTACGTGTAGATTATTGGTGGTTTAGGTTGGGAGAGATTACATGTGGATTACTGGTGGTTTAGGTTGGGAGAGATTACGTGTAGATTATTGGTGGTTTAGGTTGGGAGAGATTACGTGTGGATTACTGGTGGTTTAGGTTGGGAGAGATTACGTGTAGATTATTGGTGGTTTAGGTTGGGAGAGATTACGTGTGGATTACTGGTGGTTTAGGTTGGGAGAGATTACGTGTGGATTACTGGTGGTTTAGGTTGGGAGAGATTACGTGTGGATTACTGGTGGTTTAGGTTGGGAGAGATTACGTGTGGATTACTGGTGGTTTAGGTTGGGATGGATTATGTGTAGATTATTGGTGGTTAAGTTTGATTAACAGTAGACTGTGTAGATTATTGGTGGTTTAGGTTGGGAGAGATTACGTGTGGATTACTAGTGGTTTAGGTTGGGAGAGATTACGTGTAGATTACTGGTGGTTTAGGTTGGGAGAGATTACGTGTGGATTACTGGTGGTTTAGGTTGGGATGGATTATGTGTAGATTATTGGTGGTTAAGTTTGATTAACAGTAGACTGTGTAGATTATTGGTGGTTTAGGTTGGGAGAGATTACGTGTGGATTACTAGTGGTTTAGGTTGGGAGAGATTACGTGTGGATTGCTGGTGGTTTAGGTTGGGAGAGATTACGTGTAGATTATTGGTGGTTTAGGTTGGGAGAGATTACGTGTGGATTACTAGTGGTTTAGGTTGGGAGAGATTACGTGTAGATTATTGGTGGTTTAGGTTGGGAGAGATTACGTGTGGATTATTGGTGGTTTAGGTTGGGAGAGATTACGTGTGGATTACTGGTGGTTTAGATTGGGAGAGATTACGTGTGGATTACTGGTGGTTTAGATTGGGAGAGATTACGTGTGGATTACTGGTGGTTTAGGTTGGGATGGATTATGTGTAGATTATTGGTGGTTAAGTTTGATTAACAGTAGACTGTGTAGATTATTGGTGGTTTAGGTTGGGAGAGATTACGTGTGGATTACTGGTGGTTTAGGTTGGGAGAGATTACGTGTAGATTACTGGTGGTTTAGGTTGGGAGAGATTACGTGTGGATTACTGGTGGTTTAGGTTGGGATGGATTATGTGTAGATTATTGGTGGTTAAGTTTGATTAACAGTAGACTGTGTAGATTATTGGTGGTTTAGGTTGGGAGAGATTACGTGTGGATTACTAGTGGTTTAGGTTGGGAGAGATTACGTGTAGATTACTGGTGGTTTAGGTTGGGAGAGATTACGTGTGGATTACTGGTGGTTTAGGTTGGGATGGATTATGTGTAGATTATTGGTGGTTAAGTTTGATTAACAGTAGACTGTGTAGATTATTGGTGGTTTAGGTTGGGAGAGATTACGTGTGGATTACTAGTGGTTTAGGTTGGGAGAGATTACGTGTGGATTGCTGGTGGTTTAGGTTGGGAGAGATTACGTGTAGATTATTGGTGGTTTAGGTTGGGAGAGATTACGTGTGGATTACTAGTGGTTTAGGTTGGGAGAGATTACGTGTAGATTATTGGTGGTTTAGGTTGGGAGAGATTACGTGTGGATTATTGGTGGTTTAGGTTGGGAGAGATTACGTGTGGATTACTGGTGGTTTAGATTGGGAGAGATTACGTGTGGATTACTGGTGGTTTAGATTGGGAGAGATTACGTGTGGATTACTGGTGGTTTAGGTTGGGAGAGATTACGTGTGGATTACTGGTGGTTTAGGTTGGGAGAGATTACGTGTGGATTACTGGTGGTTTAGGTTGGGATGGATTACGTGTAGATTATTGGTGGTTTAGGTTGGGATGGATTACGTGTAGATTACTGGTGGTTTAGGTTGGGAGAGATTACGTGTGGATTACTGGTGGTTTAGGTTGGGATGGATTATGTGTAGATTATTGGTGGTTTAGGTTGGGATGGATTATGTGTAGATTATTGGTGGTTTAGGTAGATTAATGGTAGACTGTGTACATTACTTATGGTCAAGTTCGATTAAGGGCGAACTGATTACTGTGGTTAAAAGTCAGGACAGATACGTTGAATACTGTTGGTTAAAGTTCTTGCTGTGTAATATTCTGTCAGACTTTTGAAGTGTCAGCACTAACCTTCATCCTCGTCTTCCTCGCCTCCCTCTCCGTCCGAGTCAGACACCTCTCGGTCCTCAGGATCATAGCCGTCTAGGTAAGTGATCTGTGGGAGGAGCTTAAACACACTTCCTCTGTAGTCGTCCAGAGTCGTGACCTCACAGTTGAAAAGGTCAAGACTCTTCAGACGATTTAAATTTCTCTGGAGAGAGCGAGAGAGAACGAGAGCGAGATAGAGAGAACGAGAATAAGAGAGCGAGATAGAGATACGAGAATAAGAGAGAGAGAGAGAGAGAGAGAGAGAGAGAGACAGAGAGACAGAGAGAGAGATCACATCTACCTTTAAGGCATTTAGCAGACACTCTTATCCAGAGTGACTCACAATTTGGTCACATTACACAGGCAGGTGAAGGTGGTGTTGGGAGTCTTGCCCAAGACTTATTAGTATAGTGTAGGGTGTTTACCCAGGTGGGGATTGAACCCCAGTCTACAGTGTAGAACGCAGAGGTGTTACTCACTACACTAACCAACCACCACATCACAGCTACCTCAATTCAGCTGCCTATTCTGTATCCCATAACTTTATATTCCACATCTTGTTCATGTTGAATCCAGTAAATAAACAGTAACTGTTAAAGTGTGGAGGAGTGTGCTCTCTTTAGAGGACGTGTTCACTTTTCTACCCCTCTTAGAAAAGTGACACCATCTGAAACAGACCAGGATGCCCAGACTTTTGCATACGAGGGCATAGTGCTCACTTCGATGTTGAGGTTACGAAGTCATCACAAACTAGAAGAAAGAAAGTCCATCATTCCATCTTAAACTGATATCCTACAACGGCACTGAAACCTTTTCCCACAAGTGAATACACAGAAAACACAACGCCAGACATCACATCTATTTACATTCTAGAACACAGGTTCCCACCCCTGGTCCCGCAGGACCCCCGGCCCGGCACGTTTCAGTGTTTTCCTCCATAAAACACCCACTTCAACAAAGGAAGGAGTTGTTAGTTAACTGTTTGGTTCAGGTGAGTTGGGAGCAGGGAAAACACCAAGACATGCAGAGCAGAGGTTCTCCAGGACCTGGGCTGAGAACCACTGTTCTAGAATAAACACCTCTGTCCTAAAAGGGTTTGAGATTTAGGGCTCACCAGTTGTTCAAGGGTGGACAGGTCTTTGAGTTTGTTTCCGCTGAGGTTGAGGTGTGTGAGGTTGGGGAGCTTCTCTGACAAAACCTCGAGTCCTCCTGAGATTCGGTTATCACTCAACTCCAGCTGCTCAGAGAGAAGACAACACACACCACGGACAGCTTAAAGAGCCGCACCAGGACCAGAACCAACGGCCAAGTTGGGAAGGAAAGCTTTAGAAAACTTCAGTTTACATAAAGTAGTTCCAATATGTCAAACTGGACAAATTAACAGAAACAGTGCTTGAAAATGTGCAGTAAAATTGAGGGTGTTCAAACTTTCGCAGTCTCTACCAGTTTACTGAGGACGGAAAATTCAATCCATCTATTTATTTAAGAAAGAGAGTAATCAAGACCGTCCTAAACAAGTGCTGGAAAAGAAGCATCATGAAAGAGTCCACGTCTCGGTGAGAACCTTCATTCTCACACCCACCTTCTTCAGTTTGGCTAGTTTGGGAAGGTTAGCGATGGACGTCAGGCCAACGTTTATCAAACTGAGGAACTCCAGATTCACAAAGTCCGCCGTGAGGCCCTCGATCTTCCCCTCGTCTGACCGACAGTTATCCAGCACCAGCTCCCTCACCTGACCACAAAGAAAGAGAGAGAGAGAGTCAGTAAGGCTCCAGTTTGTTAGTTCAGTCTTAACACGTGATTGGCCGAGAGGTGTTCTGACACTCCCATTCCAACCCCGTTCCCGAACACTCCACTCCACTTTATTCACCTGTGGCCCAGAAGTGACCGTCGACATGAAAACGTTTAACTTACTATAACCCAAATAACACTTTAAAATCAGCACAATTACAGAAAGCTGTTTAAACGTCGTATTAACATCGGACCACCAAGACCTAACGGCAGTCATCCGATCAAGACCGCAGGCTTACCCCCTGCCCTTTTCAAACGCAGCTACTGCGCATACTGAATGGACCACACTTCACTGAGCGATCTGCAATCTTGGTGGACAGCATTCAGAGTATTTCAGGTTACAAAACAAGTTTGTTTATCTGCCACAGAGAAAAACACAAGCTAAAAAAAACTTCACGTGTTTATATATACACTCACTGGCCAGTTTATTAGGTGTTCAGTTTCTTGTTAACACAAATAGCTAATCAGCCAATCACACGGCCGCAGCTCACTGCATTTAGGCGTGTAGAGGTGGTCAAGACGACTTGCTGAAGTGCAGACCGAGCATCAGAACGGGGAAGAAAGGGGATTTAAGGGGCTTTGAACGTGGCGTGGTTGTTGGTGCCAGACGGGCTGGTCTGAGTATTTCAGAAACTGCTGATCTACTGGGATTTTCACACACAACCATCTCTAGGGTTTACAGAGAACGGTCCGAAAAAGAGGGAATATCCAGTGAGCGGTCAGTTGTGTGGACAAAAATGCCTTGTTGATGTGAGAGGTCAGAGGAGAATGGGCAGACTGGTTCCAGATGATAGAAAGGCAACAGGAACTCAAATAACCAACCAGAATCTCTGAGGAACGTTTCCAACACCTTGTTGAAAGTCTGCCACGAAGAATTAAAGCAGTTCTGAAGGCGAAAGGGGGTCCAACCTTTTACTAGCAAGGTGTACCTAATAAAGTGGCCAGGGAGGGTATAACAAATGAACTGTTCGTATCTAAATTTAGTTTTACATGCCCAAAGACTACAGGCTTAAAGGGGAAATTCATCCTGAAACGCAGTAATGATCAGACTCGTTTTGAATGAGTGAAGGTCCCTTTAAGAGGTTGATAACAGCAACAGCTGAATTACATCAGTGTGCGAAACAGAATCAGAATTATTTTCATTCTCACAGCAGTTTAGAAGTCAGGCCCATGTTTAATAGCAGCCCCGGGCCTGGAGATCCCCTGTCCTGCATAATTCAGCCTTGTCCTGCTAAAACAAGCACTTCGGTTTAAAAGGGGCCTGTTAATTAGGTTCCTCGGGGGTCCAGACATGGCCTCGTAACCAGAAAACACATCAGGAGATGCTCAATCACAGCAAAACCGGATGCCAACACTGCTTCGTGACCAAGCTTTAAAACCAACATTTCAGGAACACCACTGGATTCAGGCTCGTCAGACTGCATGTGATGCACAAAACACTTCCAACATTGTGTTAGAAGACAGGAACGCCGGAGGAGAGAGAGGCCCTGGCCTATCTGCACATCATTCAGCGCGAACGCAAACCTAGTTTCCCTTTTCTCCTCAGCCGTCACGCACAGCGGCCCATGGGATGCAGGCACGTCGACCTGAGGACCAAGCAGGCCGGAGTGCTGGAGATCAGCGCGGACTCCTGTCTCGTGCTCTGAACTCAGCTTGCGGAGGCCTTGCTGATGAGCTGAATCAGGTGCGTTTGATGAGGCTGTGAGCTGAAGTCTGTAGGGCTTCGGGCCGCGAAGACTGGAGCCTGACGCGTGTGACGTACAGCGTTCTCTGATGATACGAGGGACTTCTCAGCCACGCTCTCTTCCAGGACACAGGGCTCTCGGACATTGAGACAGAGTTGATAAGAGAGCCGCCGATGCGGTTTCGAGCTCTGATTTCACCTCTCATGGGCTGGAGGTCAGGGAAAGTCGCCAGTTTGATCCCCAGAGCCGACAGCACGTGACTGAGGTGTCCTTGAGCAAGACACCTAACCCCCAACTGCTCCCCGGGCGCTGTAGATAGGGCTGCCCACCGCTCTGGGCAAGTGTGCTCACTGCCCCCTGGTGTGTGTATTCACTAGCGTGTATGTGGTGTTTCACTTCATGTGGGTGCACGCCTACCTGATTAAAAACACGACGACATGTTTGTGTGTAGTCTACAACACGTTTATATCACAATCTAAGGGCCCATCCTCGCAGGAAGGACAGTGTAGAGACAGCATGTTGTTGATGGGCCAGGAACGATTTCAACAAGCACTGAAAACTTCATGTTCAGTTCTTCACCTCAGGCTGGAGACCCTGAACAAGCCTCTCAGTGTACTGTAGTTATCAGATTAGCAGATCACGGTCTCCTCTGGGCCAAAGCTCAAGCCTTAAATATCTTCTCACTGGCATTTTAAAATGTTCTTTATGCAGAAATAAGCGATTCAAAACAACCTGGAGTCCTGAATGAAAGAGTCCACCAACTTACCCCTCGACAACCTCAGATGAAGTGGAACTCCACCAAAAATCCTGCATAATTAAGTGGCTGAAACGTAAACAGCCATTCAGGGCCTTTTGTCCACAGTGGTGGTGATAGGAACCAGACGTTCCTCTAAAAGCTCCTCACAGAAAGTTCCTACATGAGCTGGTTCTGAATTCACTGCCTGATGACTGAGACGCTGTTTTATGAGAGTTTAGAGAACTTCAACTCCATTCATGGTGGAGGGAGACATGCAGGGCGCTGTGCGGCAAAATAGTCCCCAAAGAAAACTCATTATTCCAGATTTTCCGGTTTTCCATCATCGACATTCCATATAAGCTCAGAAGAGTCGTGTAGGTTCTCTGGTGGTTCTGGATGGTAAATAAAGTGTCTAAATCTGTGTTGTAGTCATGGCGACGCCTGGATCCCATCACCACCACTGTGAAGACCCAAACCGCTCAATCTCCCATCTGAAGATTTGCGTGGACTTCCCCTCTGAGATCCAGTCGTCAGTCAGCGGAATAACGCGGTTCTTCAGCGACCAACGTCCAAAAACAACGGCTCTCATCTGTAATATGGCAAAAACCCACCCTGAACACTCTCAGCGTTAATAACCAGTGTGTTTATGGCGGTATTACGCACCGGGCGCTTACAGGCTCGATGCAGTTCGTCTGTTTTATTACATTTTAATGAGTTCAGCCTCAGAATTGTGCAGAAATTCGGTGGAGCTCCACATCAGAGTCGACGTTTCGGCTTCACCGGATGGCGAAGATGTTCAGAAAACACTTTAAAGGCCACTGCCGAGCAAAAACACAAGTTTACGGCAGGAAAATGACATTTTTCCTCAGAAAGCGGAGTTTTAGCTGCTGGCTGGGTAAAAGTTACCTCAGTTAGCCCGGTTAGCTCCGCTAGCCGCTGCGCGAGCGCCAGTGTTCCACAGCCGTGTGGCGGGAACAGGCTAAGCTAACCGCTAGCCAGGTTAGCCAGCTGTACCGAACAGGTTCTGAAGCTTTGGGCTCCACATACCGCCCCAGAACGACGGTTCTGGCTTTAAAAACGTGCATCGGTCCGATTTAAGCCACTGGGTGTCACAGTAAAGGCGTGATAAGTGGCCGGCCGCTGAAGTTGGACCGTGTGAGCTGGTCTGCTCGGCTCGGTTCGGGTCGGCTCGACTGAACGGCCAGTCTGCATCACAGCCCAAACCCACGGTAACGGCACTGAAGCGAGAAAAGCCGAACCGCAAAGGAAAACGAGGCGCACACTGGCTTCCTTTCCGCCGACTTCTCGTTCGAATTTCCCCGGTCCACCTTAAATGCTGCGGCAGAATGGACCTGCAGCACCACTTAAGGTAGACCGGGAAAATTCAAACAAGAAGCCTCGTCAAGCGAAGCCGGGCTGCACTGAGCGACGACCGCCCTGCAGCCCGAAACGGCCTCCGAGAACTTTCAGAAAACCCCGGTTCTGCCCGCTGCCGAGACCCCAGCACCATGCGGCCCCTCCGCGGGTTCTAGCTAATGTTCTAAAGTGATTAAAGCCGCTCGCCTCGCGGCTCTGGCCGGTTTCACTCACGTCTGAGGGCGTCCGGTTCCGGAGCTCCAGGTGGATCCTCTTCTTCATGTCCATTTCAAGAAGCTTTTTCTCTGATATCTCAGCGAACTGGTGCTCGACAAAGCGGCAGAGGCACACAAAGGCGAGCTCAGCGAGGAGAACCGCGGGGTTTGAATGAGTTTTGGGGCTCAATAGCGCCGCCCTGCGGGAGCCCCGCGGAGAAGCGCTGAGATCGGGGGGGTTTAGCGGAATGGCGCCACCTCGTGGCGGCGCGGCTCCTCTACGGTTTCTTATTACGTTGTTCTACAGAAGTGAATCAACCGAATGAGCTGAAGCTAGAACGCACAGGTTCCAGATTCAACTCACTCATTCTGACCACTTCACACACATCGCTGGACCTACAGCTCTGGAGGTTCCCCGCTGCGGTACAGCGAGCGGACGCAGGGGTTTCTAATAAAGTGGCCAGGGGCTGAATCAGCAGAGACTCGGCTCCTCGGAGGAAAACGAATCATCGAATATTCGATTCACTGAATCGAACCGTTCGTTCGTACGAACCGAGTCGGTGAAATGACCCGAACTCTCCGGCGCTGTTAATGCGGGAATCGCCGAGAGCAGAAAAAGAGGAGATGATGAGGAGATCAGAGGAGCTCATGGAGGACACGTCCAGAAACAGGGCCTCAATGACGTTGAGGGAACCCCTGATGAACCACCTGGACCTGGAGAGAGAAAACTTCCAGCTGAAAGACAGTCTGTCCAGGGTGGAGATGCAGGAGGAACGAGAGGCATGGAGAGCAGAAAAGGAGGAGATGACTAGAACAATGCAAGTTCATGCAGTTCATTTGCAGCTACTGTTCCACGATGGAGCAGAAGGTGAAAGCCTTGGAGAGAGAAAGAGACAATGGATTAGAAGAGAGAGGAGATGAGAAAGGACTGAAAGAGAGGAAGAAGGAGGAGAGAAAGAAGGAGCTGAGAAAGCAGAGGAAGAGGGAGAAAGAAAGGAAGGCGGAGGAGAAAGAAAGGAAGGAGGAGGAGAGAAAGAAGGAGAAGGAGCTGAGGAAGGAGGAGCAGAAGAGGAAGGAGCTGCAGGAGGAAAGGAGCTCAGGAAGGAGGAGCTTCTAGAGGAGACTGTGGAGAAGGAAATAAAGGAGGCCCTGAAAGAAAGGACGAGTGAAGGAGTGAATGAAGGAGTGAATTAAGGAGTGAGTGAAGGAGAGTTCTCCCTGAAATGAGCCAATAAAATTGTATCTAGAACCACTGAGTTGTGTTTGAGCGGTTTCTGGCTTGCCAACCGTCCCATTAAATAAGGAATCCTCCCTCAGTCGGAAACTGAAAAACAAGCTCTGTATTTTGGGGATCAGTTCAGAGCAAATCTGTGGGAGAGAAAAAGTTCAGAACCAACAGCCACCTGTGTTTCTGAAACACCACATACACACTAGTGAACACACACACTAGGGGGCAGTGAGCGCACTTGCCCGGAGTGGTGGGCAGCCCTATCCACGGCGCCCGGGGAGCAGTTGGGGTTTAGGTGTCTTGCTCAAGGACACCTCAGTCACGTGCTGTCGGCTCTGGGGATCGAACAAGTGGCCTGTCTATCACGTCATATTCAGGACCCAAACAGGGAGCAAGACTCTCAACCAATGAGAAGAGCTGACAGTGTTGCTACGACGTGCCTGACAGCGGCGCGAGACTTTAACTATAGACAAACTATAAACATCACTCCTGAGTGTGCATGTGCAGTAATTTAGGGGCTGAACCTGCGGCTCCACCTTAAGTAGTGCAGCCCCGGTTTGCTGACTGTAACCCGTACAGTGGATAGAGCCTAGATGCAGCTGAAGTTAGCTTCTTATTCTCACTTCCAGTCCACCTTAAGGCACGTAGCACTTACATTCAGATGCCTGTTCGGCCCTGAGTAACTGTGGCACTATTTAAGGTGGAATGGAAATTTCAATAGGTTCCAGCAGGTTCACTCCAACAGGTTCACTCCAGCAGGTTCACTCCAGCAGGTTCACTCCAGCAGGTTCACTCCAGCAGGTTTATTCCAGCAGTTTCACTCCTGTAGGTTCACTCCAGCCGGTTTATTCCAGCAGGTTTATTCCAGCAGGTTCACTCCAGCCACTTTATTCCAGCAGTTTCACTCCAGCAGGTTCACTCCAGCTGGTTTATTCCAGCAGTTTCACTCCAGCAGGTTCACTCCAGCCGTTTCACTCCAGCCAGTTTATTCCAGCAGTTTCCCTCCAGCAGGTTCACTCCAGCTGGTTTATTCCAGCAGTTTCCCTCCAGCAGGTTCACTCCAGCAGGTTCACTCCAGCTGGTTTATTCCAGCAGGTTCACTCCAGCAGGTTCACTCCAGCCGGTTTATTCCAGCAGGTTCACTCCAGCAGGTTCACTCCAGCCAGTTTTTCCAGCAGTTTCACTCCAGCAGGTTCACTCCAGCTGGTTTATTCCAGCAGTTTCACTCCAGCAGGTTCACTCCAGCCGGTTTATTCCAGCAGGTTCACTCCAGCAGGTTCACTCCAGCAGGTTCACTCCAGCCAGTTTTTCCAGCAGTTTCACTCCAGCAGGTTCACTCCAGCTGGTTTATTCCAGCAGTTTCACTCCAGCAGGTTCACTCCAGCCGGTTTATTCCAGCAGGTTCACTCCAGCCGGTTTATTCCAGCAGTTTCACTCCAGCAGGTTCACTCCAGCCAGTTTCACTCCAGCAGGTTCACTCCAGCAGGTTCACTCCAGCTGGTTTATTCCAGCAGTTTCACTCCAGCAGGTTCACTCCAGCCGGTTTATTCCAGCAGGTTCACTCCAGCCGGTTTATTCCAGCAGGTTCACTCCAGCAGGTTCACTCCAGCCAGTTTTTCCAGCAGTTTCACTCCAGCAGGTTCACTCCAGCTGGTTTATTCCAGCAGTTTCACTCCAGCAGGTTCACTCCAGCCGGTTTATTCCAGCAGGTTCACTCCAGCCGGTTTATTCCAGCAGTTTCACTCCAGCAGGTTCACTCCAGCTGGTTTATTCCAGCAGTTTCACTCCAGCAGGTTCACTCCAGCTGGTTTATTCCAGCAGTTTCACTCCAGCAGGTTCACTCCAGCCGGTTTATTCCAGCAAATGGTCTCCCTTCCTGAACAGCATGGCGACACACACGACCAGCACAAACTGTCGCTGTTTACATCAGAGACGTTATAAATGAGGAGACGTTATAAATGAGGAGACGTTATAAATGAGGAGATGTTATAAATGAGGAGACGTTATAAATGAGGAGATGTTATAAATGAGGAGACGTTGTAAATGAGGAGACGTTGTAAATGAGGAGATGTTATAAATGAGGTGATGTTATAAATGAGGAGACGTTATAAATGAGGAGACGTTGTAAATGAGGAGACGTTATAAATGAGGAGACGTTATAAATGAGATATTACAAATGAGGAGACGTTATAAATGAGGAGACGTTATAAATGAGATATTACAAATGAGGAGACGTTATAAATGAGGAGATGTTATAAATGAGGAGACGTTATAAATGAGGAGACGTTATAAATGAGATGTTACAAATGAGGAGACGTTATAAATGAGATGTTATAAATGAGGAGACGTTATAAATGAGGAGACGTTATAAATGAAGAGACGTTATAAATGAGATGTTATAAATGAGATGTTATAAATGAGGAGACGTTATAAATGAGGAGACGTTATAAATGAGATATTACAAATGAGGAGACGTTATAAATGAGGAGACGTTATAAATGAGATATTACAAATGAGGAGACGTTATAAATGAGGAGATGTTATAAATGAGGAGACGTTATAAATGAGGAGACGTTATAAATGAGGAGACGTTATAAATGAGATGTTACAAATGAGGAGACATTATAAATGAGATGTTATAAATGAGGAGACGTTATAAATGAGGAGACGTTATAAATGAAGAGACGTTATAAATGAGATGTTATAAATGAGGAGACGTTATAAATGAGGAGACGTTATAAATGAGGAGACGTTATAAATGAGGAGACGTTATAAATGAGGAGATGTTATAAATGAGTATACATTATAAATGAGGAGATGTTACAAATGAGGAGACGTTATAAATGAGGAGACGTTATAAATGAGGAGACGTTATAAATGAGGACAGCGGCTGGTTGAAGTATGAATGTGACGCTTGTAACTCAACTGTGCTTTAAGGACTTTATCTACATGGCACAGTCGTGCTATCCTCCTGCGCATGTGCTCCACTGGCCTCAAACCGCTGGAGTGACCCGGTGGGGGTGGGGGGGTTATCTGAGAAGGTGTGCAGTGAGAAGGTGTGGAGTGAGAAGGTGTGGAGTGAGAAGGTGTGCAGTGAGAAGGTGTGGAGTGAGAAGGTGTGCAGTGAGAAGGTGTGGAGTGAGAAGGTGTGGAGTGAGAAGGTGTGGAGTGAGAAGGTGTGCAGTGAGAAGGTGTGCAGTGAGAAGGTGTGGAGTAAGAAGGTGTGCAGTGAGAAAGTGTGGAGTGAGAAGGTGTGCAGTGAGAAGGTGTGCAGTGAGAAGGTGTGGATTGAGAAGGTGTGCAGTGAGAAGGTGTGGAGTGAGAAGGTGTGGAGTAAGAAGGTGTGCAGTGAGAAGGTGTGCAGTGAGAAGGTGTGGAGTGAGAAGGTCTGCAGTGAGAAAATGTGGAGTGAGAAGGTGTGCAGTGAGAAGGTGTGGAGTGAGAAGGTGTGGAGTGAGAAGGTGTGCAGTGAGAAGGTGTGGAGTGAGAAGGTGTGGAGTAAGAAGGTGTGTAGTGAGAAGGTGTGGAGTGAGAAGGTGTGGAGTGAGAAGGTGTGGAGTGAGAAGGTGTGCAGTGAGAAAGTGTGGAGTGAGAAGGTGTGCAGTGAGAAGGTGTGCAGTGAGAAGGTGTGGAGTGAGAAGGTGTGCAGTGAGAAGGTGTGGAGTGAGACGGTGTGGAGTAAGAAGGTGTGGAGTGAGAAGGTGTGCAATGAGACGGTGTGCAGTGAGAAGGTGTGCAGTGAGAAGGTGTGCAGTGAGAAGGTGTGGAGTAAGAAGGTGTGCAGTGAGAAGGTGTGCAGTGAGAAGGTGTGCAGTGAGAAGGTGTGCAGTGAGAAGGTGTGGAGTAAGAAGGTGTGCAGTGAGAAGGTGTGGAGTAAGAAGGTGTGCAGTGAGAAGGTGTGGAGTGAGAAGGTGTGCAGTGAGAAGGTGTGCAGTGAGAAGGTGTGCAGTGAGAAGGTGTGGAGTGAGAAGGTGTGGAGTAAGAAGGTGTGGAGTGAGAAGGTGTGCAATGAGAAGGTGTGGAGTAAGAAGGTGTGCAGTGAGAAGGTGTGCAGTGAGAAGGTGTGGAGTGAGAAAAGTTGACAGGATGTTAATTTAAGTTACTTGGCTAACGTTAGCGCTGTTCGTAGCGTATTGACAAACAAACACTTTCGCCAGTTTTCATTTCATCATGTGACGACGCCACTGGCCACGACAAACCACCAAGGCTGTCTAAGACGCTACACTAGAGCCGGTTAATGAGGAGCCTGGCCACTTCCTGTTTCCCCCATTATACCAAAAACAGACCTGCTGAACAGCAGAGGGCGCCCACGAGCGAGTACGAAATGAATGGGAGTGAATGGAGCCCAACGGCTAAAAATGAACATTTAAAATAGTTTCTATTCACTCGCTCAGAGCTTTACTTTCATTTTAGAAAGAAGAACAATGTATTTCACTAAAAAAAACCTGTTTGTTTCCTTTATTCTACAGCAAACGGATTTTGGGTAGCAGGAGGCGGGGTTTTACTGCTGGAGCGTGATGATTGATGGGCGATCGGAGCAGCTCATTGGCTGTTCGCCAGTGGTGGACAGTAACTCAGTAAATGTAATTAGTTACTGTACTGTACTAAATTCGTTTTTTTTCGTGTATCTGTACTTTACTTAAGTATTTCCATTCTGGGGACTTTTTCCTTTCACTCCACTACATTTCAGAGTCTAATATCCGACTTTTTCCTCCTACATTTTGAGAAATCTGTGGTTCCTTTTGGTTTCTGTGTGTATAAAAACGTAACATGTCAAAACGAAAGAAGCGCAAAGCCAGAGCACCAATCAGGGCCCAGCGGTCACTTTGTTTAGAGCTGGTTTTGACCTGTTGGTCATACCGACCCAGTGCAGCACGCGGTTCAACGTCAGCGCAGCAGCGTAAAACTTTGGGAGAGTCTGTTCAACATAAATGATGAACTAACCTAACTTTGTGTAAATAGAGCTCAATATAGAAATATGTCCACATATGCAGTCGAGACTGACGCGGCTTTTTTCTGAATTTCTACAAACACCATTTCATTTTATAGTAAATGAGTTTGGGCTGGTTTATGTTTATGAACAGACGCCTACAGATCAACATAGTAAAGGAGCTCATCTGTGATCCTGAGTTTAAAGCCAGTTTTTATTCAACTTAAACTTGGAACTAAGTTGTAAATAAATCTGAAACTGAAACTTTGCTTGTGTGTAAAAAGTGATTTCAGAGCCACTCGGTTCTCCCTGATGGAAACTGTTTACCTTCAGTGTTTTGTGCTTCTGATCATTTTAATAGACGTCAGCGTCACTAATTAATGACCTTCTATTAAAAGACTGGTTTACCAAGAGAGACACTGCAGAGGAGCAAATGGCGGCTGAGACACTTTAAATGTAAGTACTCTGATGTTTTGGTGGTGGTGACGACAGTTTGGGAATTTAGTGTAAGGAGCTGGAGAACGAACTGCCGGCTGAGCGGTGAGTGGGCGGAGCTCGTTACTCTGATGTAGCAACGAGCTGCTCGTTAAGGAGCTATAATTAGGAGGAAGGAACTGAACATTAAAACATATTAAACGCCGCGTTCACGGCCAGTTTATTAATTTCTTACTGTATTTATTTAACTGCTGTATTAAAGAAGTAGAGCACTCGAGGAGGGAGTTATCACCAATAACATCACGGCTGGGATGATCTACGGTGACCATCAAATTCAGGATTGTTTATTTACGTGGGACTATAGACACATGCCTGGTTAATGGTTAAGCCTCAAGGTTCATGGTCAAAGATACTAGAATGCGCAGCTCTGTAGAAACATTAAAGGGAAACATGCTCCTGAAGATCGTTGGAGGTGGGCGTGGCTAATGTGGCTCTTGGTCAATCACAACACTAAAGAGACAGAAAAGTACAGGCTGAATCTTGAATAACTCCCTACACAGAGCACTACTGAATTATTTGGATATGGCTAATAAATATTCTTTTAGGGTCCAGCAGTGAGCACAATTCCACACCGGACCAACAGCGGGAATTTCATAACTCACAAAGCGCACTTAACGGGACGGAGGGAGACATCTGAGTCAAACTGATGAAGTGAAATAGTGAAACTGGACAGTCAGAATTGTTCACAATCATAAAAAAACTGCCACGTCACATGTATACAACACATAGACTGTGTGTATTGTCTGTACACTAATACACTATACATTGATGTACGCATCATACACTCTTTTAATGGATGCACTATACATTATCTATACTCTCTGACTCTTACACTATATAGTCACTATAACCTAATGTACACCTAGTATATACCTATATACTTCATACTAGTGTATTCACTATACATGTTCTATATGGTTAGTTGTCAATCAGTTATCTGTAGTTTGCAGATTCTCACAGGTCTAAAATAGCTGCGGTGAGATAGAAGACAGGAAGAACGGGGACTCCCTCAGAACAATGTGTGCGCAGCATCAGAACTGATGTCTCTGAGAAGCTGTACAGCTGTACATAGACACAGACTATGCTGGGACAGTCCACTTCCTTCCTGTTCTCGCTGTGACTACAGCGTTTATTAGACTGAAAGCTAAAGCAAGAAAACTCAGTGGACGCACATTCTTTAGTGTATAGAGAGTGCATAGGGTATACATTAGTGTATAGAGAGTGTGTACATTAGTGTATAGAGAGTATAGTGTATACATTAGTGTATAGGGAGTGAATAGTGTATACATTAGTGTATAGAGAGTGTATAGGGTATACATTAGTGTACAGAGAGTGTATAGGGTATACATTAGTGTACAGAGAGTGTATAGGGTATACATTAGCGTATAGGTAGTGTATAGGGTATACATTAGTGTATAGGTAGTGTATAGGGTATACATTAGTGTATAGGGAGTGTATAGTGTATACATTAGTGTATAGAGAGTATAGTGTATACATTAGTGTATAGGGAGTGAATAGTGTATACATTAGTGTATAGAGAGTGTATAGGGTATACATTAGCGTATAGAGAGTGTATAGGGTATACATTAGCGTATAGAGAGTGTATAGGGTATACATTAGCGTATAGAGAGTGTATAGGGTATACATTAGCGTATAGGTAGTGTATAGGGTATACATTAGCGTATAGGGAGTGTATAGGGTATACATTAGCGTATAGAGAGTGTATAGGGTATACATTAGCGTATAGAGAGTGTATAGGGTATACATTAGCGTATAGGGACTGTATAGGGTATACATTAGCGTATAGAGAGTGTATAGTGTATACATTAGCGTATAGAGAGTGTATAGGGTATACATTAGCGTATAGAGAGTGTATAGGGTATACATTAGCGTATAGGTAGTGTATAGGGTATACATTAGCGTATAGGTAGTGTATAGGGTATACATTAGCGTATAGGTAGTGTATAGGGTATACATTAGCGTATAGAGAGTGTATAGGGTATACATTAGCGTATAGAGAGTGTATAGGGTATACATTAGCGTATAGAGAGTGTATAGGGTATACATTAGCGTATAGAGAGTGTATAGGGTATACATTAGCGTATAGAGAGTGTATAGGGTATACATTAGCGTATAGAGAGTGTATAGGGTATACATTAGCGTATAGAGAGTGTATAGGGTATACATTAGCGTATAGAGAGTGTATAGGGTATACATTAGCGTATAGAGAGTGTATAGTGTATACATTAGCGTATAGAGAGTGTATAGGGTATACATTAGCGTATAGAGAGTGTATAGGGTATACATTAGCGTATAGGTAGTGTATAGGGTATACATTAGCGTATAGGTAGTGTATAGGGTATACATTAGCGTATAGGTAGTGTATAGGGTATACATTAGCGTATAGAGAGTGTATAGGGTATACATTAGCGTATAGAGAGTGTATAGGGTATACATTAGCGTATAGAGAGTGTATAGGGTATACATTAGCGTATAGAGAGTGTATAGGGTATACATTAGCGTATAGAGAGTGTATAGGGTATACATTAGCGTATAGAGAGTGTATAGGGTATACATTAGCGTATAGGTAGTGTATAGGGTATACATTAGCGTATAGAGAGTGTATAGGGTATACATTAGCGTATAGAGAGTGTATAGGGTATACATTAGCGTATAGAGAGTGTATAGGGTATACATTAGCGTATAGAGAGTGTATAGGGTATACATTAGCGTATAGGTAGTGTATAGGGTATACATTAGCGTATAGGTAGTGTATAGGGTATACATTAGCGTATAGAGAGTGTATAGGGTATACATTAGCGTATAGAGAGTGTATAGGGTATACATTAGCGTATAGAGAGTGTATAGGGTATACATTAGCGTATAGAGAGTGTATAGGGTATACATTAGCGTATAGAGAGTGTATAGGGTATACATTAGCGTATAGAGAGTGTATAGGGTATACATTAGCGTATAGGTAGTGTATAGGGTATACATTAGCGTATAGAGAGTGTATAGGGTATACATTAGCGTATAGAGAGTGTATAGGGTATACATTAGCGTATAGGTAGTGTATAGGGTATACATTAGCGTATAGAGAGTGTATAGGGTATACATTAGCGTATAGAGAGTGTATAGGGTATACATTAGTGTATAGAGAGTGTATAGGGTATACATTAGCGTATAGGTAGTGTATAGGGTATACATTAGTGTATAGGTAGTGTATAGGGTATACATTGGTGTATAGAGAGTGTATAGGGTATACATTAGCGTATAGAGAGTGTATAGGGTATACATTAGTGTATAGAGAGCGTATAGTGTATACATTAGTGTATAGAGAGTGTATAGGGTATACATTAGTGTATAGAGAGTGTATAGGGTATACATTAGCGTATAGGTAGTGTATAGGGTATACATTAGTGTATAGGGAGTGTATAGTGTATACATTTCACCCATCCATTCATTGTCCAGCCTGGGGGAGGCGGCTTTTCCAGCTGCAAGGATTACCCACCCAGACTCCGCTGGCTGACACTCCTGGCCCTTGACCCACTGGTCATAGTTCTACTTTCTCCATCGCCCGCTGTGTCGTTGATGCTGGATAAGGCGCTGCCCATTCGGGGATACAGCAACCGGTTCTGACGCTGCTGTCCAAAGCCTGTAGCTTCCCCCGCAGGGAATGAAGGCCACTCTACTACGAAGCCTTGACTCTCTGCCTCGAGTCCACCTCTAGCTTTACTCACAGCAGCTTCAGTGTTTTTGGACCAGAGGATGAGCTGATGGCTTCAGCTCTAAATGCTATTAAAGTCGGGTCCAGCGGTGACTCTCCACTGTAGTGCAGCAGAAGTTCATAGTCGTCAGTATTTCTGCGTATTATAAGAGCAGTGATCAGTAATGATTTCATCAAAACTTAATTTTATAAAGTACCAAACTTAATGGGTCAGTGTTCATGACCTGTTTTGTTGTTGCTGCAGAGAACTGTCCTCACACATGAGCACAGGCTGCTCTTCAGCATAAACCAGTTCAAACCAGATAAGTTCACACCTCCAGCGAAACCACAAGCTTTCGTCAGCACTTAAACAGCAGAGCTATTTAGTGGAGGAGGAGAAGCTGCACTGCGCTGAGTTCAGGATCTGAGTCTCTACCGGACAGTAAAGCTGAGGAAGGAGGAGAAGCTGCAGGAGGAGCTGAGTGTGAAGGAGAGCTGGAGGAGTCCTGCTGAGGAAGGAGGAGAAGCTGCAGGAGGAGCTGAGTGTGAAGGAGAGCTGGAGGAGACCTGCTGAGGAAGGAGGAGAAGCTGCAGGAGGAGCTGAGTGTGAAGGAGAGCTGGAGGAGACCTGCTGAGGAAGGAGGAGAAGCTGCAGGAGGAGCTGAGTGTGAAGGAGAGCTGGAGGAGTCCTGCTGAGGAAGGAGGAGAAGCTGCAGGAGGAGCTGAGTGTGAAGGAGAGCTAGAGGAGACCTGCTGAGGAAGGAGGAGAAGCTGCAGGAGGAGCTGAGTGTGAAGGAGAGCTGGAGGAGACCTGCTGAGGAAGGAGGAGAAGCTGCAGGAGGAGCTGAGTGTGAAGGAGAGCTGGAGGAGACCTGCTGAGGAAGCAGGAGAAGCTGCAGGAGGAGCTGAGTGTGAAGGAGAGCTGGAGGAGTCCTGCTGAGGAAGGAGGAGAAGCTGCAGGAGGAGCTGAGTGTGAAGGAGAGCTGGAGGAGACCTGCTGAGGAAGGAGGAGAAGCTGCAGGAGGAGCTGAGTGTGAAGGAGAGCTGGAGGAGTCCTGCTGAGGAAGGAGGAGAAGCTGCAGGAGGAGCTGAGTGTGAAGGAGAGCTGGAGGAGACCTGCTGAGGAAGGAGGAGAAGCTGCAGGAGGAGCTGAGTGTGAAGGAGAGCTGGAGGAGTCCTGCTGAGGAAGGAGGAGAAGCTGCAGGAGGAGCTGAGTGTGAAGGAGAGCTGGAGGAGTCCTGCTGAGGAAGGAGGAGAAGCTGCAGGAGGAGCTGAGTGTGAAGGAGAGCTGGAGGAGACCTGCTGAGGCAGAGCTTCACCGGAGAGAGCAGTGAGTAGCGCCGCGGCTTTAACTGTAGTAGCTGTACCGGTCCGAGTTCAGGCGGCAGCGCTGAGAACCTGTTGACCCTGTTGATGGTCCTTTTCTCAGGGGAGAAAGACCCGTCGCCCGTTTTAACACCAGTTTTAACTGGCTTGGCTTGGCCATTTCCCCTTTTCTGCTGTATCATTACTTCATTAGTTTTAGTGAAGGGTGGTAAATAAGCCCCCAGGGGGCGCGAGTGAACACAAGTGTTGACTTCAGCAGCAGAACTGGAGCAGGAATCAGTCATCAGACACATTTCTGTGGGCTTCATGCATCTTCATTAATTAGGTGTAATCTTTTAGAGCAGGGGTGTCAAACTCAACCGCGAAAAGCACCAACACCAAAAAAAACCTCAACGAATGTTTTAATGACATTTTTTAGTAAATTTTGCTATGAAACAAACTGTCCATTGTTTATTCAAAATATGCCAAAACCGTAGCAGCAAAATCAGCACTGAATACTTGATCTATTCGAAAATCATTTTAAATAAAACCAGATAGTTTTATATAAATAGGAGTCTACGACAGCCACGGGTAACAGTTTAACCTCTTTAAATGTCCCCTGGAAGCTCATCTTTAAACCTGCCGGTTTGCCTCAACTGGCATCTTTTCTTTCTGTGGTGTAACTGCTGTCCCGTAGATCGTTGCTGGGGAAGGAGGCTTGGTGCGCACATTATGCTGAAGTGCATGCTGGGGATTGTAGTGCAGCGCATGGTGAAATGGGCTTATATTAATAGGAAATGGGCTTGACTTTCGTTCACTGATATCCTTCTATCATAAAATCATTACTACCAACAGCACTTTATCCAGTTTGGCTCGTTTTTACTGTGATGTTCCTGTTAATCATACTAATTACTGTGTACTAATGACTTGGTAATCACTTAGTATCACATTACGACCAGGTTTCCCAGTTAATAAGTAACTATTGATGAACTAAGCAGGGATGAATGAGAAGTGCTACATTAACACTTAAATAACTACCATTAACTACCGAGGACTAGTTACTACTCAGTAGGTAACAGTGAACTACTGATTAAGGTACAACCCCAATTCCAGTGAAGTTGGGACGTTGTGTAAAACATAAATAAAAACAGAATAAAATGATTTGCAAATCCTTTTCAACCGATATTCAATTGAATCCACTACAAAGACGAGATATTTAATGTTCAGACGGATAAACTTTATTGTTTTTTTGCAAATATTCACTAATTTTGAATTTGATGCCTGCAACACGTTCCAGAGAAGTTGGGACAGGGGCAACAAAAGACTGGGAAAGTTGAGGAATGCTCAAAAACACCTGTTTGGAACATTCCACAGGTGAACAGGTTAATTGGAAACAGGTGAGGGTCATGATTGGGTATAAAGGGAGCATCACTGAAAGGCTCAGTCGTTCACAAGCGAGGACGGGCGAGGTTCACCACTTAGTGAACAACTGCGTGAGCAAATAGTCCAACAGTTTAAGAACAATGTTTCTCAATGTGTAACTGCAGGAATTTAGGGATTTCATCATCTACAGTCCATAATATCATCAAAAGATTCAGAGAATCTGGAGAAATCTCTGCAGGTAAGCAGCAAGGCAGGAAACCAACACTGAATGCCCGTGACCTTCGATCCCTCAGGCGGCACTGCATTAAAAACCCACATCATTCTGTAACGGATATTCCCACATGGGCTCAGGAACACTTCGGAAAACCACTGTCAGTGAACTCAGTTCGTCGCTCCATCTACAAGTGCAGGTTAAAACTCTGCCATGCAAAGCGAAGCCACATATCAACACCACCCAGAAACGCCGCCGGCTTCTCTGGGCCGAGCTCATCTGAGATGGACTGACGCAGAGTGGAAAAGTGTCCTGTGGTCTGACGCGTCCACAGTTCACACTGTTTCTGGAAATCATGGACGTCGTGTCCTCCGGCCAAAGAGGAAAAGGACTGTCCGGATTGTTTTCAGCGCAAAGTTCAAAAGCCAGCATCTCTGATGGTGGGGGTGGGGGGGGGGGGTGTTAGTGCCCATGGCAGGGGTAACCTGCACATCTGTGAAGGCACCATTAATGCTGAAAGGTACATACAGGTTTTGGAGCAACATCTGCTGCCATCCAAGCAGCGTCTTTTTCAGGGATGTAATGTTCACGGAACGATATAATAAAGACACAGCCTCTGGCGCACCTTGCTTACGTCATCAACCGGTGGGCTCCTAGCCATATCCAAATATTACATCTCCTTTCTTTTGAAGAACATGACCGTTGTAAATAATCACAGCTGCCAAAATGTCACAGCAACAATTAATTCGAACACTCAAACTTGGTTCAGTTACTTCAACACGGTTCAAATGTACTGAGCAGTATGACGATAACTGTCACTTAAATGTAATGCTGTAGGTCAGCATTAACTTCAATTTTAAACATTCCTGAGAATCTTGACATAACTAAATATAATAGTTGTAACCTTGACTCTGGTATTTTCTTAACTGTAACAACAGAACAAACAATTTCACCATCAAAGTCATATTTATTTATTTTTTATTTTTTTAACACTTTCAACAGTTTCTTTAACCTATCTTTTTTTTTTTTTTTATAAGTCTAGCTTAGCTCTTGGTTTCACTATGCGACCTGATTTAGTGGTGGTGAAGCGTGGAGGTTCTTGGGGGGCTGGACTCACGGTGTCCTGCTGTAAGGTCATTGGCTCAGTGTTCTCATGATCAGGGTCATGAGCTGGTGTCTCTGTGTTGGTGCTACTCTCAGTTTTCAGAAGGTGACGCCTGTTGCGTCTCAGCACCTGACCTTCTTCTGTGAGGATGTTGTATGATCTCTGGGTGCCTGCTGAATCCACAACTGTGGCGGGTTCCCATTTCCCGTTTGGCAGTTGGACAAGGAATGCAGCTCCTGTGGGCAGGGCAGGTTGCGCTTTTGCTGTCTTGTCATAGCAGAGTTTTTGCCTTGCCTGACAAACCTCTCTCCGGCTGCGAACCATGCTACGACAGACAAGCTCCGGTTGGAGTTGTTTCTCAGTGGATGGAAGGATTGAGCGCAGACGCCTGCTCATCAGCAGCTGCGCAGGCGATTTCAGGCCATCAACTGGGGTGTTCCTATATTCCAATAGGCTCAGGTAGGGGTCTGACTGCTGTGCATGTGCTTTGTCCATGAGGGCTTTGGCTGTCTGGACAGTCCTTTCGGCCAAGCCATTACTCTGTGGGTATAGTGGGCTGCTTGTGATGTGCTCAAAGTCCCATGTGCAGGCAAAGTCTTTGAACTCCCGTGAGTTATAGCAAGGCCCGTTGTCACTGATTAGTGTCTGTGGAATACCAAACCTTGCAAACATAGCCCTGAGCTTTTGAATGACTGTTTTGGACGTGAGGCTGGTGATTTTTTCCACTTCGAAATACCTGCTATAGTAGTCGACAGCAACGATGTAGTCAGTGTTGTTCCATGTGAACAAGTCTGTGGCTATCACCTGCCAAGGTCGCTCCGGAATGGGATGTGAAATCATCGGCTCCTTTTGGGCGGAGTTGCGTCGCTCCTGGCAGATGCTGCAAGATCCTACCAGCGCCTCTATCTCTTTACCCATCCCGGGCCAGAACAGTACATCTCTCGCTCGCTGCTTGCACTTTTCAATCCCCAAGTGCCCTGTGTGAATGCGTGAAAGCATTTCTGCTCTGAGTGCGTGGGGCACGATGATTTTCTCTCCTTTTAGCAGGATGCCATTTGTCTCTGATATCTCATCCCTGTGGTTCCAGTATGCTGCAATAGCAGGTGGGCATTTCTTGCGTGACTCAGGCCACCCTGAGGTGATGACCCGTCTCAACATTGAGAGTTGCTCCTCTCGTGCTGTGGCAGCCTTGATCTCTGCCAATTTGTTGTCACTTATTGGTGCGTTGCTGCCCACGGAGTGTATTTGTAAGTCCATACCTTCACTCAGCGAGTTTTCGTTGCATTCGATGGGTTTTCTGGAGAGTGTGTCTGCAACTGGTATCTGTTTTCCAGGCTTGTGTGTGATGACAATGTCGTATCGTTGCAGTTGCAGGATCATACGCTGGAGTCGTGGGGGAGCCGCTGCCAGAGGCTTCCGCATGATTGACTCCAGTGGCTTGTGGTCTGATTCGACAACCACCTGGCGACCATACAGGTATTGGTGAAACCGCTTGCACCCGAAAAGCACTGCATAAAGCTCCTTCTCTATCTGAGCATAGTTTCCTTCAGTTTCGTTCAGTGCTTTGGATGCGTATCCGACTGGTTTCTCTTCCTGCAGCAACACGGCTCCTAAGCCGCATTTGGATGCATCAACCTGCAGCTTTACATCTTTTGTGGGGTCGAAGTATGTGAGTACAGGGCCAGGTTCCTGTGTTAGGAGATCTTTCACCTGTTGAAAAGCTATGTCGTGATTTGAGTCCCACACAAACTCACTGCTCTCCTTTAACAGCTGCCTGAGGGGAGCTGTGGTCTCTGATAGTCTGGGAGCGAATCTGGAGAGGTAAGTCACCATGCCCAGTATGGTTTCCAGCTCTGTTTTGCTGCGTGGGGGAGCCATTTCTCTGATGGCCTTGACCTTGCTGGGATCAGGCCTTATGCCTTCTCGTGTCAGTCTGTGACCAAAATAGCTCACCTCTGTAACACATATGACGCTTTTGTCCTCGTTCAGCTTTATTCCTCTCTCTCTCGTTCTTTCCAACATGGCACGCAGGTTCGCGTCATGCTCCTCCTTGGTGCGGCCATATACTAGGATGTCGTCTACGATGGCTGCGATGCCCTGAAGCCCTTCGTATGCTTCATCGACCCTCCGTTGAAACTCGTCCTGTGCTGATATAATCCCGAAAGGAAGTCGTTTGAACCTGTATCTGCCGAAGACAGTGTTGAAGGTGGTGAGCATGGATGATTCATGGCTTAGTTTGATTGTCCAGTAGCCTGATCTGGCATCCAGCACACTGAAGTATTGTGCTCCAGCTAGTCTCGGTGTGATGTCGTCAAGAGTGGGAAGCGGGTAGTGTGGTCTTTGGATGGCTTTGTTCAGGGGGCGGGGATCAAGGCACACCCTGAGTTTTCCCGTCTTTGGCTTTTCCACTGCCACCAAAGCATTTACCCATTCAGTTGGTTCTGTCACCTTTGTGATGATGTCCATTTTTTCCATTTTATCCAGTTCGTCTTTGAGTCTGCCTCGGAGAGCGTATGGGATGCGGCGAGGTGGGCACACTACGGGTGTGACTGCAGGCTTGAGGTGGAGGACACACTCACCAGGAAATAGGCCAATGCCCTTGAACACGTCTGCAAACTCTTCAGTGATGCTTGTATGTGTTTCTGGCTGTGCTTGGATGATGTGTACGAGCTTGACTATGTTTAAGTCTAAACATGCTCTCATTCCCAAGACGGCAGGGGCGTTTTCGACATCAACAATGTCAAAGTCCAACATGACTGTTTTCTCTTTGTGTCTGCATGTTAGCCTGCAGGCTCCCTTGACTTTAAGCCTCTGTCCCCCATATCCTGATATGTAACCGTCTGGTGAGCCTAACACTACATCTCCAAACATTCTGTGAAATGTGTTTGCTGGTATCACATTAGCTTGAGCACCTGTGTCAACTTTGAACTTTAGTTTGTGCCTTGCTTTGCCTATTTCTATCTCTGCAAATGCCTGTTCCCTGGCTGTGTTTGCATGTAGCTTTGTTATACTGTCAATAAGCAGCTCAGGTGGTGACTCTTCTGTGCAGTCTGACACAGTGTGCACTTTCTTTGATTTGAGTGTTGTCTGTTTTTGTTGTGTACGTGCCCTACAGACTTTAGCAAAATGGTTGAATTTCTTACATTTGTTGCATTGTCGTCCTTTTGCTGGACAGTCCTCTGTGCGACTGTGCGCTCGGCCGCATGCGCCGCACTCCTTGCTCCTCACTGCGCCGTCATCGTCAGCTCCGTCGGCTACTTTGCGTCCATGGCGCGTGTGTGCTGCTTTGTTTGTCCATCTGTTGACTGCATGCACGGATTGGCTAGCCTGGTTAGCAGTAGGGAAAACCATCGTCTTTAGCTGCTGTTGCGACAACTCATGTGAGCGTGCAATGTCAATAGCATTTTCAAGCGTGAGGCCTGAGCCGTAGCATAGTAATTTTTCACGTATTCTTGGCGAGTTTATGCCGAAAACAATTCGGTCTCGTACCATCTCGTCGCCGTTAGGGTAACCACAGTCTTTTACTAGTAGTCTTAGCTCAGTCACAAACTGGTCAAAACTCTCACTGTTCCCCTGTATCTTTTCGTGAAACTTATATCGTGCAAAAATGGGGTTTGCTTTTGGTGTTACATATGTTTCAAACCTGTCGTAGTATGTAGTTAGCAGTTTTTGTTCATCCGCCGTAAGAGTCCATGTGTTAAACACGTCGCGACCTTTCTCGCCGACCCACAGTAGCAAGTAGCTACATCTTTCCTCCTCTTTCTTGGAGGCTAGCGGACCCGAAAACATAAGGCCCACATGCTGGCGAAACTTTCTCCATGCGTCAGGCAGGTTAGATGAGTCCCAGTCCATTCGTGGCGTGGGGATACCTGTGCTGTCCATCTTCCGTTGGCAGGCTGATGTGCACTGAACTCTGACACCATGTAATGTTCACGGAACGATATAATAAAGACACAGACAACGTGCTTCAGTCGCTCTCTGGCGTGCGCGCGTCGCCAACCTTTATTGTTGTAACTCTATTACTCTGGCGCACCTTGCTTACGTCATCAACCGGTGGGCTCCTAGCCATATCCAAATACTACAAGGGATGTCCTGCTTATTTCAGCAAGACGA
>NC_051219.1:2299070-2316570 GCF_015220715.1 Pygocentrus nattereri
GGAATTCTGCGTTATCAGTAACATGAATCTATTTTTACCTAATTATATAAGTGAAGCTACACTTATCCACCACCCAAACAGTACCTGCTCTGTGAGGGTCCATGGGGGTCCTGACCACTGAAGAACAGGGTAACAGAGTATCAGAGAAACAGATGGACTACAGTCTGTAACTGTAGAACTACAGAGTGCAGCTATACAGTAAGTGGAGCTGATAAAGTGGACAGTGGGTGTAGAAACGAGGAGGTGGTCATGATGTTAGGCCTGATCATATATATATATATATATATATATATATATATATATATATATATACATTTGAATATCTTGTATTTGTTTTATTTTTATTAGGTAAGTGAGAATGTGAAGTAAAGCTGGCTTGGGGGGTTTGGTTTCTTGTTTTCTGCACTGGCCAACCTGATGTCAATACTGCTGTTTGTCTCTGTAATGAATTCTTACAATATACTTATCCCATAATCATCTCACGTCTCTGATTCTTCCTCTTTGCCCATTTTCACGCACTAAGCTGAAGCTGTTAAATCCATCATTTACCCGTTCTGTTACAGCTCAACACCAGACCGGGTCTCAACAGCGGCAGAGCTATACGTCTGAGTTTTACGACAGGCAGGTTAGCCAGCTTGCTTACTGCTAGGTTAGCTGCTTGGTAAGTGCTGCTGCACACAGCAGTAACCCTCACTGCCACCAAGCATGCAGTTACCTTGTTCCTACAACTCGGTGTGCAGCGCTACTGGGGAGAACAGGTTATAAGCCCATGAAAGTCATGACTTCACAGAACGAGGGCACTTGTTCCATAGAATAGTTGACAGGTGTATTTAGGGCTGTTGGGCATTCATAGAAATGAAAACATTTTTAGCTGTTACAGTTTTAGAGGTATGACCCATCAGAAATGGGTAAATGGACAACAGGGAGCAGGAAAGTTCAGCCTGATGGGGGTAAAATGTGCGTTTAACTTAAATAACATAATAATAACAACAACAAATAACCAAATAAAATGACTTTTAACTTTTTATTAGAACAAATGATGTCGACATCGTACCACATTCAACATCTCAACGCTGTAACAACCGTTTGTTTCACAAATTCACTGCAACACCTTCGCTCTGTGATTGTGATCGGCTTTGGAGGGCAGCATGAAAGCTTCATCCACATCCCACTTTTCAGGAGAGCAGTGAAAGACTCGCTGTCCCACCCACTGGAAGAGGCCTCGGTAGCTTCTTCACATCATTTAACTGAGATCTTCCTCATCTCCTCTTCTGTAGAACCTCTGTTCTAGTGCGGTTCTGCGCTCTTCCTCACAGTAACTGAGACCTTCCTCATCTCCTCTTCTGTAGAACCTCTGTTCTAGTGCGGTTCTGCGCTCTTCCTCACAGTAACTGAGATCTTCCTCATCTCCTCTTCTGTAGAACCTCTGTTCTAGTGCGGTTCTGCGCTCTTCCTCACAGTAACTGAGATCTTCCTCGTCTCCTCTTCTGTAGAACCTCTGTTCTAGCGCGGTTCTGCGCTCTTCCTCACAGTAACTGAGACCTTCCTCATCTCCTCTTCTGTAGAGTCTCTGTTCTAGTGTGGTTCTGCGCTCTTCCTCACAGTAACTGAGATCTTCCTCGTCTCCTCTCCTGTAGAGTCTCTGTTCTAGTGCGGTTCTGCGCTCTTCCCCACAGTAACTGAGATGTTCCTCGTCTCCTCTTTGGTCTTCAGTTTGAGGAATGAGGAACAGTCCCTCTTCACTCCAAACTCTTGGGAAATTGGGCGAGTTTTCCGGTTTTCAGATCTGCTGCAGCTCATTGGAAAGTGTTTCAGAGGAATCTGGGCAGAGTTACGGTTTCTAGACTATGAAGGACCAACTGGGTGAACCAGTCTGCTACAACAGATAAACAACGACAATGAAACATCATATGTTTCTTTTCAGGGACCCCCAGAAATGTAATTTTGAGACATTCAGGTGATCCAGCAGTTTCATTAGGGGGTCCCAGACTGTTTTGCAGCCAATGATGCTTTGAGTGGCTAATAGAGAGAGAAGAACGTCCTGCGACATGTAAACAGTCTGTATTTGTGAAATGACATCCCAACTCAACAGAAACCTGGGAATAAATAAAAGTGTAAATAGACTTTATTATTAGGACGCTGAACTGCTTCTGTGCTGACGTTTGTAAACGATCGGTCAGGATCAAGAAAACTCAACCTGCTGCTGAAAAGAATCATTAAATGCTTCTATTGGTTCCAGTTGGTGTCCAGTAGTCACTGATGGTGTTCTGCGTTTTCCTGATTGGTTGATATCACAGTGTAAAGGACTCGACTGGCTGGACAGTTGAGTTGTGTGCCGAGGTGGACTGAGGTTGCTCCCGTGGCTGATGGTGGTTACCAGGACACTTTATGCTGTCGGTGTTTTTATCAGTAATTCATCAGCCGCCTGTTTATGTATACATGCACGCTGCCTTTTACACAACATACACATTTAATTCTGTGTAAATGCCAAAAGCCTAATGTCCAGACCTTCTCTTGCCCGAACTGCAGTCCATCAGCCAGAACGTTTCTGGAGTCTTCTTTAGCTTTAGCACTGCTGTGTTGGTCTCTGTTGTTTGTTGTTCTGGTCGTAATGCTTGATGGTTGGAAGCTTGTTCTGTTTGGATGGTGTTTAGATGTTTGGATCATGTTTGTGGTTTGATTCTTAGTTGAGGTCCTGTGTTTTTGTTTATCGTGTCTGACCCACATTCTCTCCAAGTGGGCTACTTGAACCTGGACTGTCGTTTGTGGACTACCTCTTACCAAAAAAAAGTATACTTAAAGTTCATTTTATTAAGTAAACTTAAGTAAAGTTCAAGTATATTTCCAACGTATACTTTATGTAGTCAGTATACTAATATCAATGTACTAGCAGTATACTTGTAAGTGTACTCTTTCAGTACTTCTTGGGACTAAATTGGCCCACTTTTTAGTGTATTGAAGTATACTTTTAAGTATATATTTAAGTATACTTTAGGTGTAAGTGTAGTAAACTTTGAGTACACAACTAGTTTAGATTTAGGTTTTATTGTGTACTGCAACTGTACTATAACTATACTAAAAGTGAACTTCTCGGTATACTGTTAGTTTACTAGTTATTTACTTATATCCCACTTTTTTAGTTTATCAAAGTACAGTTTGAAGTATACTCTCAGTAAACTAATAGTTTAGTGGTTTTTATACAGCAAGTATGCTTGGACATTTATCAATACTTCTTACAGTTTAGTACTTCTGTATTATTTTTGCACTTTAAAGTATACTACTAGGTTTCAATTTAGGTGTTTTTATACTTAAAATATACATTTAAGTTTACTTTAAGTACACTTATCATTGAACTACATGTATAAAAATAAACAAGACATACTCAGGATTAAGAACATGTTTTTTTTTATAATAAAAATGACCAAACAAATATTGTACTGGATGACACTCCAAACAAAGCACAACAAGCACACTGTCTTTTGGTAAGTCGAGCTGCAGCCTCTACAAGATCACTCCCTGGCTGCCCACAGGCGATTTTGTACAGTTGTTAAAAGGCCACCCTGAGACAGAGGAACCACAAATGTAACCAAAAATGTTCAACTAAAGGGGAAAAAGTTCTTTTCACATGGTCTCCTTTGCTGTGGCTTGCCTGGTGGCTTTCGTTGTTGCATGTTTTTCTTATGATGCGTCTCACATCTTGGACACTGACGTCAGGGAACTTTACATTACAAATTTTAAATGACATTTATTTTTTGCTGCATTACCAAATCTGAACTGATGATTGCAGATTAGACTTTAGGTAGAAGTCTGAACTCCCTTGAGTTCTTACTGGACGCACTACTATATCTTACTGTGCAGGACTCATGATTTTACACACACACACACACACACACAGAAATATATATATATATTTCACCGGTTGTGGGATTAAAAAAGTATGACTTAACTATATATATATATATATAATTTTCAAGAGTGATCACGTGAAAAACACAAATTCTTGCAGTTTAAAAAAGCGCTTGCGTTTTTAATGGTTTTAAACTGACGTCAGACTCTTATAAAGGACACTTATAAAGGAAGACGTTGTGCTCTGAGACCCATAAGCTGGACGTCTGTCCCACCGCCGTCTTTTAAAGCTCAGAGTATGAACTTCGTCTCCTCTGCACACCAGTTTCTGCTCCCGCCATGTTGAAAGGTATAAACCTTTCGCTGTGACGTGCCGCATGCGCAGAACATCCTTACACCTTCCGATTGGAGTGAAATCGGATTCACGCGTTTACACTGATGTTATTCTTCTGTTTAACGGGTTATTTAGAGGTTTACCCGCCTCGTTCAATCGGATAGTAATTCTATTCCGATTGAGCTATTAGTCAGATGATTAACAGATTATCAGGCTGCATGTAAACGTGGCTAATGTTCCATTTTTTTTCCATGTTGAAAGTGACGGAAACTCAACTCTACTGCAGTCAGAGCCCAAATGAAACACTGCAATCATTTTGTAAAAAAATATACATATGTGTTGTGTAGGAATTTATTTCAGAATGAAATTTCCCTTTAATTAAATGTACTCACCAGTTATAGCATCAAGTTTTGTGTTATGGAGTTGTGGCTTTGGTTCTACGTCTTTGTGTGCCCCCGACTGTCTCCCTGTCCAACTCGAATGCGACAGTGTTTCCCTGCCATAGACGAGCACAGCAAGGTCCCCGATGTTAAGCGAGAGTTAAGCTTTCGTCTGGGGACTTCGACATTAGAGCCTGGCAGAAGACACACCTGCAAAAGAACTGATGGAACGGTTAGTTTGAAAGTGGTCACACATTGTTGTGTAATGACAAAATAATGATACACATCCCCCGGGAGGGCTGTGCATGTACATTAACTAAGACATTATCCCTGAAATGCCTTTCACATTTCCCAATGAACCCACTAATATGGGGTGCAAAATACTTTGCCATTCAAGGGACAGCATGGCCACATCGCTCTGTAGTATCTCCATCTACATTAATAATGTCATTGGAAAATGTGGGAATGACTCCCAGATGGCCTGTTCAGGGAATATGCATCCTAACCAGTTAACATGCACATTCACCACAACTGAATATGCAGATTTTCCAGGTTGGCCTATAACACATCTATATGTGGTGCTTACCATATCATCAGACACTACTTGAGGAGAAACACATACAGAAACTGGTGAGCCCACAGATGTTGTGGATGTTGACCAGTTGGATGCAGGAGTTGAGGTTTGAAATGTAACATTTTCAATTACTTCTTTCATCTTTGTAACTACCACTGGAAGCTCTGTTCAGAGAATGAACGAATAAATGATTATAAGACGAGTGTAAAAACTTTAAGTCTTATGACTGCATGTTGAGACACATTCCAGACATCACAGTAATCATTTGAAAAGAAAATATATATATAATCAGGGTGTCTCCAGGTTTCATTTATATATAATAAGCTATATATAAGACATTTTAAGATTTTTTTATTGCCACTTCCAATTAAACTTATGAGCCTTTAGTAAAAAAAATGTCTTTACTATTCAATGACCAAAGGAAACCTCCTAGTTTATAAGACATTTAACAAAATCTAATTCTGACCAGTACGTCTGAATCTGTAAATCAAATTTCAGAAGAGAAATGTTCAAATGCTCAAAAACACCTAACCCCCAACTGCTCGGTTCACTTCCCAAATGGGTTAAATGCGGAGGTGAAATTTCCCCATTTGTGGGATTAATAAGTGTCACTTAACTTAATCCTCCATTGCTGGTGCTCTGCTGGCTTGGTACATGCAGGTAGTGAGTTAAGGGCGTTTCTACATGAAAGAGCACGTCACCAAAGTAGTCAAGGCTCATCCTCTAACCAGCATGAATGTGTTTTCCGAATTTAAAGGCAGTCATTAAAATAGATTTTGAGATATGCTGTCCTGAAGTGTTGATGGACAGATGGACCAACCGAAACTGCCCATCTTAAACTCTGCTTTCCAGTGAGGTGTGTGTGTGTGTGTGTGTGTGTGTGTGTGTGTGAGTGTATGAGTGTGAGTGTGTGTATATATATGTATATGTGTGTGTGTGTGTGAGTGTGTGTGTGTGTGTGTGAGTGTGTGTGTGTGTGTGTGTGTGTGTGTGTGTGTGTGAGTGTGTGTGTGTGAGTGTATGAGTGTGAGTGTGTGTATATATATGTATATGTGTGTGTGTGTGTGAGTGTGTGTATATTTATATATGTGTGTGTGTGAGTGTGTGTGTGTGTGTGTGAGTGTATGAGTGTGAGTGTGTGTATATATATGTATATGTGTGTGTGTGTGTGAGTGTGTGTGTGTGAGTGTGTGTGTGTGTGTGTGTGTGTGTGTGTGTGTGTGTGTGAGTGTGTGTGAGTGAGTGTGTGTGTGTGTGTATATTTATATATGTATGAGTGTGTGTGAGTGTGTGTGTGTGTGTGAGTGTGTGTGTGTGTGGTTATTTATGTGTGTGGTTGCTGCTGAGTTTTTCAAATCTATTTTGATGATCTCCACATACCCAGGTTAGCCTCAGGTGATTTGATGTTGCTTTATTTTCTCTGCAGTTTTTGAGGTATTGCCAACACAAGGGCAGAATGTTTGTTTAACTGCTTAAAAGTCATGAAATGACCTCTCATGGCATCTAATATCTCTTTAATCCTCTCGTTCTCTCTTTTAAGCTCCTTTATCTTCTCCAGTTCCTGGGCAGCAGGTCCTCATCTGATGATCCTCCGTTTCACTATTTAACTATAATAAAACACAATGATCAGAAAATGTAGCCAGAATAGGCCCAAACCAAACACTGTGTCTAGAGCGCCGTTTGTCATTTGAAGCTGAAGCTTTCATTTGTGGCACTGACTGGAAAACACAACAAGAAGAATCCCTGTTGAAATGTCCTACCTTAGCGCACATTTACAGGTAACACTCTACATAAACTGCAGGTTTTTAACAGCTTAAACCTCTTTATTCAAAAGTACCGCCAACATTAAAACTACGAGGCTGAATTCAGCGTCTTCATCAGCTTCTTGTTAGAATTTTCCCATTTTAACTTAAATAGGTCAGCAGTTACTGTTGGAACGCTTCAGGGTTGGGGTTAGAGAACGCTTCAGGGTTGGGGTTAGAGAACGCTTCAGGGTTAGGGTTAGAGAACGCTTCAGGGTTGGGGTTAGAGAACGCTTCAGGGTTGGGGTTAGAGAACGCTTCAGGGTTGGGGTTAGAGAACGCTTCAGGGTTGGGGTTAGAGAACGCTTCAGGGTTGGGGTTAGAGAACGCTTCAGGGTTGGGGTTAGAGAACGCTTCAGGGTTGGGGTTAGAGAACGCTTCAGGGTTGGGTTTAGAGAACGCTTCAGGGTTAGGGTTAGAGAACGCTTCAGGGTTAGGGTTAGAGAACGCTTCAGGGTTGGGGTTAGAGAACGCTTCAGGGTTGGGGTTAGAGAACGCTTCAGGGTTGGGGTTAGAGAACGCTTCAGGGTTGGGGTTAGAGAACGCTTCAGGGTTGGGGTTAGAGAACGCTTCAGGGTTGGGGTTAGAGAACGCTTCAGGGTTAGGGTTAGAGAACGCTTCAGGGTTAGGGTTAGAGAACGCTTCAGGGTTGGGGTTAGAGAACGCTTCAGGGTTGGGGTTAGAGAACGCTTCAGGGTTGGGGTTAGAGAACGCTTCAGGGTTGGGGTTAGAGAACGCTTCAGGGTTGGGTTTAGAGAACGCTTCAGGGTTAGGGTTAGAGAACGCTTCAGGGTTAGGGTTAGAGAACGCTTCAGGGTTGGGGTTAGAGAACGCTTCAGGGTTGGGGTTAGAGAACGCTTCAGGGTTGGGGTTAGAGAACGCTTCAGGGTTGGGGTTAGAGAACGCTTCAGGGTTAGGGTTAGAGAACGCTTCAGGGTTGGGGTTAGAGAACGCTTCAGGGTTGGGGTTAGAGAACGCTTCAGGGTTGGGGTTAGAGAACGCTTCAGGGTTGGGGTTAGAGAACGCTTCAGGGTTAGGGTTAGAGAACTCTTCAGGGTTGGGGTTAGAGAACGCTTCAGGGTTAGGGTTAGAGAACGCTTCAGGGTTAGGGTTAGAGAACGCTTCAGGGTTGGGGTTAGAGAACGCTTCAGGGTTGGGGTTAGAGAACGCTTCAGGGTTGGGGTTAGAGAACGCTTCAGGGTTACGGTTAGAGAACGCTTCAGGGTTGGGGTTAGAGAACGCTTCAGGGTTGGGGTTAGAGAACGCTTCAGGGTTGGGGTTAGAGAACGCTTCAGGGTTGGGGTTAGAGAACGCTTCAGGGTTACGGTTAGAGAACGCTTCAGGGTTGGGGTTAGAGAACGCTTCAGGGTTGGGGTTAGAGAACGCTTCAGGGTTAGGGTTAGAGAACGCTTCAGGGTTGGGGTTAGAGAACGCTTCAGGGTTGGGGTTAGAGAACGCTTCAGGGTTGGGGTTAGAGAACGCTTCAGGGTTAGGGTTAGAGAACGCTTCAGGGTTGGGGTTAGAGAACGCTTCAGGGTTGGGGTTAGAGAACGCTTCAGGGTTGGGGTTAGAGAACGCTTCAGGGTTGGGGTTAGAGAACGCTTCAGGGTTGGGGTTAGAGAACGCTTCAGGGTTGGGGTTAGAGAACGCTTCAGGGTTGGGGTTAGAGAACGCTTCAGGGTTGGGGTTAGAGAACGCTTCAGGGTTGGGGTTAGAGAACGCTTCAGGTCAGCACCATTCAGGGTGATACAAGAAAACTCTGGAACGCCAGGTTGGTTACAATCTGCAGCCTCACTGCAAGGGGTACAACCTACTCCTTTAAACTCCAAATAACATTAAAATCGTAAAAATAACTGTAAAATTTGTAAATATTCTAAATAATTGACCTCTAAAGATGCTTGCTTTGCCATCAACTCCTTCTTCAGGCCTTCAGTTATTCGGTCTGATGCTTCTTTTGGGGTACATGTTGCCTTTTTGCTCGTTTGCTGTCAAAATGATTCTTTTTTTTCAATAGCAGGGATGTGCAATAGTAGTGATTCTAATGAATATTTAGCAATCAACTGGACCACAGATAGTTCTGACCTACCCATAAATGACCAAAATAATCAAAAATCAATATTTTAAGTTTGACAACTGCGCAATCCTGGAACGCTGCCAATTATTCTATTTAACTATCCACTTTCTGTTCCCCAGTACTACCTGAATACCCAGTACTACCTGAATACCCAGTACTACCTCAATACTTACCCAGTACTACCTCAATACCCAGTACTACCTGAAGACCCAGTACTACCTGAATACCCAGTACTACCTGAATACCCAGTACTACCTCAATACCCAGTACTACCTCAATACCCAGTACTAGCTGAATACCCAGTACTACCTCAATACTTACCCAGTACTACCTGAATACCCAGTACTACCTCAACACCCAGTACTACCTGAATACCCAGTACTACCTCAATACCCAGTACTACCTGAATACCCAGTACTACCTCAATACTTACCCAGTACTACCTGAATACCCAGTACTACCTCAACACCCAGTACTACCTCAATACTTACCCAGTACTACCTCAATACCCAGTACTGCCTCAATACCCAGTACTACCTGAATACCCAGTACTACCTGAATACCCAGTACTACCTCAATACCCAGTACTACCTGAATACCCAGTACTACCTCAATACCCAGTACTACCTCAATACCCAGTACTACCTCAATACTTACCCAGTACTACCTCAATACCCAGTACTACCTCAACACCCAGTACTACCTCAATACTTACCCAGTACTACCTCAATACCCAGTACTACCTCAATACCCAGTACTACCTGAATACCCAGTACTGCCTCAACACCCAGTACTACCTCAATACTTACCCAGTACTACCTGAATACCCAGTACTACCTGAATACCCAGTACTACCTGAATACCCAGTACTACCTCAATACCCAGTACTACCTCAACACCCAGTACTACCTCAATACTTACCCAGTACTACCTCAATACCCAGTACTACCTCAATACCCAGTACTACCTCAACACCCAGTACTACCTCAATACTTACCCAGTACTACCTCAATACCCAGTACTACCTCAATACTCAGTACTACCTGAATACCCAGTACTACCTCAACACCCAGTACTACCTCAATACTTACCCAGTACTACCTGAAGACCCAGTACTACCTCAATACTTACCCAGTACTACCTCAATACTTACCCAGTACTACCTCAATACCCAGTACTACCTCAATACTTACCCAGTACTACCTCAATACTTACCCAGTACTACCTCAATACCCAGTACTACCTCAATACTTACCCAGTACATTCCTATCCATCAGACTCACAGAGACTCAGCAAAAGGCCATTACATAGCATGTGTCAAGATTTACCGCTGTGACAATGAGACAATAATGTTGTTCAATGACCAATACAGGATTTACAAAACAATAAGACCTTTTTTAAAAATATTAATTTATTTAATACAACCTAGGGATTACTGAAGTAAAAATTCTTGGGCCAAAACATGAAAATGAGGAGACACTCCACCAAGTTCTCAAATGGGAACCACAACAGCCATCGTGGTGTTGTGATGGTTCAAAACCTTACGGTTTAAAAGGTTTTGATGATGCACCCCATCTATTAATTTCAGACAAACAAGGTTTGCAAATGTGTCTGTCAGAAATGTTGAAATACTTCCATACCACTGACATGATGGCTGGGATTATGATGAGCCATTAAAATCAAACATTAGAACATCTACAAACTATTATAGCTCTCATAAAGCATCTATCACAGAGTGATCATAACTGAAAATACACGAGAGACAACAGAGAAATGCAAGCCCTTCAATTCATTGTTCTGATGACCACTGATTTCTTTATTGAAAAACTGTCGACAGGGACTTCCTTTTCAAGATGTTTGACAGTGATTACAGTTAATGAAGCTCAGTTCTCTCCCACTCTTAAGAGAAATTAAGGTACAAGTTGCTGCAAATATGGAGTAATGCACCTTTTCTGGTGAACGCAGCAGAAAGGAAGGATTTGCTTTTCAGTTATCAGTAAATAATGAGAAAGTAACGTGTCACGCCTGTATTGTAAAGCATATTCATTTCTGCTAGAATAATTTAAGAGGTGACACACAATCCTCTGCATGCTGGTCTTTAACCGTGTAAATGTAATGACCTGTTTTGTTGGCCTTTCATCCTCTTCCATGTCCTTCATCCACCTACTGTTTGGCTTGGTCTTCCTCTTGAGTGTTTGGTTCCAGATGTCTACACCCTTTATGAATTCCTCCCTCTTCTGGCAGAGGTCACTGTTGTTGTCTATGTGAAACAGTTGTGCACCATGACCAAATTAAAATGCTGACTGGGTCTTCAGGGTATATGTTCCTATGAGCTCTCACTAACAGACAGACAGCTTGTTGGTATCATAAGACATGACACTCAAGCCAAAGCCTTGTTTTTTACATGCACTGGTCTATTTTGAGATTTTGTTTTTTTTGGCTTCTATAACATGTAAATAACTAATAATAATGTTTGTTTATTTTACACTTTGTTTATTTAAGTCTGTACATTTCAATTACAGCGCATCCTAAAAGGTTTTCTCCAAATGAGCTTTTCCCTCTTCCACTGAGCCAGAAACCTCCACACCAGTAGCTCAGCTCCCGCATTCACCGAGTCTTCCCGTTTCATTCCTACCTTTTATTCCTTCATATATCCTGGAGCTTTATAAAGAAGGGTTTACTCGTTTATCATCTATAGTCCCGTTTATATAACATTTTATTCCTAAAAACACGGTGAAGATGGATTTTTGTGGCTGCTGTTATTTTCTGACGTGCTAATACTCTGTAAGGCCCCTCTGTCAAACCTGTGGGTGTGTAGTTACATATTTAAGACATATTCATCTTTATACACTGAGACAATACACAATAGAAATAGATAACTGGACTGATGGCCACTCTCTCTTTTCAGGTCTCTGTGCCTAATGCTTCTGATCCAGTCATACTGGGAGGAATTCTTATGCAAAGGCTGCTTTATAAATTACAGTGCTTGGTAGATCGACAACCACTAGATTTACACTATTTACAGTTTGTGTGCAACCATGAGCTTCTCTTTAGCACCTCTGCGTCTGACCGGATCACTGTAAGAAATGGCCGTGAAATTTACATAAAAACGATGTAAAACCACAACAGAAAAATACCGTAAACTGGAAAGCATAAATGTTTTGTTTAATTCACAGTAAAACTTTGTGAACTGTCAAACAATTTTTTTAGTTTATTTTTACAAAAACAATATGTGAATATAATCAAATGTATTTGTTAAAACAAGACATGGTGATAAAAAACACAGAAAAATGTTGTAATAGCCATAACAAAGCAATTTTGTTAATATGACATTGAAATACTGGAAAAACTAAAGTTTTTGTCATTTGTTTTTGAAAATACAAAACATGTAAGTCATTTTACAACTTTATGCTGTACTTTTTACACGATTGGTGGAAGAATCAAAATAGTGGTTATGAAGATATTTTCAGGAGGGGACCTGGTATGGTAAAAACACACCTTGCTACTATCAGCATGGAGTAATATCATTTTTCATTTGAAAGTGCAGCTAAGGCTCGTTTCTATTGGATGATCCCACTGAGGAGGAATACGAGCTTCACTGCAGCGGCTGCTGGGTCGTGTGGAGGAGCGGAGAAGAAATTTTGAACTGTTTCACAAGTTTTATGGACAGATAGACGCCATTTCTTCTGGGGTCTTTGACTGTTCAGTCATAAAGTTTAACGCTAAGCTTTACGTTTCCATTTTTCCCCACGACTTTCTGAAAATGTGCTGAAACTGAAAGCACATGTTGCGAGCTAGTGCTAGTCAGCGTTTCGGCCTTCTGCACCAATGCCTGGTAGTTTAGTTTAACTATAAAAATCACAGGCACACACCGATTTTCATGAAATGATCACCTGCGTCTTTTGCACAAAGAAACTGGACACATTACGAGGCTGTGCACTACATTGCAGAGCGCATAGGAATGAGCCTCGTTGTCTTTTCAAGTGTGTTGGCGCCAACTGTAGTCAAACGTTTACAACTTGCTCTGCTTTCAAGGGCCATTTTTATCGTCTGCATAATTACCTGCGCCACATGCTTCTGCCGCTGTTGCTGATTTAAAATGCGCCGTTGCATCATGTGCCCCCCATTTTCACACAGTGAAAGAGCTAGTGTCTCACTTAAAGGATCATATTGGAGAGGGCAGGTCAGTGTCATGCCCAGTTAGAGGTTGTAAGAATGTATTTACAAAGAAGTCGTCATTTACTTCTCACATGCGTAGGAAGCATAAAGCGTGCGCCCCCGATAGTATTGATGACATGTACATGGAAACTCGCCCTCAGCCCTCAAGTGCACTTGCTAGTACAGACGATTCTGAAAACACACATGAAGCCATGCAAGCAGCCAGTGGAGCTATTGACATGCTAGAGAATGATAGTGAGTCATATCTCAGAAATGTGTGTCTCTTTTACCTTAAACTACAAGGGCAGGTGCTCATCCCTGCCTCTACTATACAAATAATTGTTGAGGAAATGCAAAATATTCACGAGTTAGGTCAAAAGTAACGTCTCTATTAAAAAATATGAGCCTATCAGAGGAAGTGATCAGTCAAATTTGTGACTGCATTAGAAAGTCAGATTTGTTCTCTGCCTGTCGTCAGGGACAGTTAAGAACAGTAAACTCCAGAAACCAGACATTTACAAAAATGTTTAAATATACAGAACCCCAAAAAAGTGGCTTTGGGGTTGGATGAAAATATGACACAAAAATATGCTTATTACATACCAGTGGCAGAAACTCTGAAGAGCTTCTTACAGTCTCCTTTATGGAGGAACACAAAGTCAGAAGAGTTTGGAGATGCTGGCACAGAGATTCTTCTGGATGTATATGATGGACAACATTTCAAACATCACCAGTTTTTTTCTGAAAACCCTGAAAGTCTCAAACTGATTTTGTACCAAGATTCATTTGAAATTGTGAATCCACTGGGTTCTGCTAAGAGGACACACAAAGTTCTTGCAGTCTATCTTTTAGCAGCAAATCTACCCATTCATTTGCGTTCAAGCACTGATAACATGTTTTTAGTATTGTTGTGTGTTGAGAATGACCTTAAACATTTTGGAATAGACAAAGTTTTCTCAGAGTTGTTGGCAGATCTGAAATCCTTGGAAACAGATGGAATAAATGTAGATGGAGAAACTGTAAAAGCGGGTCTGTACTGCATTGCTGGGGATAACTTGGGTTCTCATTGTATAGGTGGGTTTACAGAGAACTTCAGCCACTCTCAACATTTTTGCAGGTACTGTGAAGTCGCAAGAAGAGAGTTTGAGCCTGATCCAAATGCCTGTGGTCCTCCACGCACTCCAGAGACGTATGACGCAGCTGTTGCTGAACTTCAGGCTAAAAACATCCCAGACGTCAGAGGAATAAAGGTAAACTCTGTCTTTAATACCCTTAAGTCCTACCATGTATCACAGCCTGGTCTACCACCTTGTTTAGGTCATGACCTCTTTGAGGGAGTTGTCATATGATCTAGCACTGTACCTGAAGAACATTATAAAAAAGAAAAAATGGTTCACATACACACTCTTAAACAGGCGCATCAAGCAGTTTAAGTATAAAGGATCTGAAGCCCTCACAAAGCCATGTGCTGTCCACCCTGATGGATCTAGATTATCAGGGCAAGCCATCCAAAACTGGAACCTTCTGAGATTGTTACCTGTTTTAATTGGTGACAAAGTCCAAAATCATGAAGATGAAGTATGGCAGTTAGCTCTTCAACTTAAAGACATTGTGGAGCTTATTTGTGCTCAGAAAATTTCCTTGTCCCAGACAGCATATCTTGACATTTTGATCCAAGAATATTTGGAGTCGAGGAAGATGTTATTTCCTGAAATTCCACTTAAACCCAAGCACCACTTTTTGCCCCATTATGCAGCACTGTTGTTGAAATTCGGTCCATTGATAAGATTGTGGACGCTTAGATTTGAAAGTAAGCATAGCTATTTTAAAAGGTGTGCCAGACACTTAAAAAACTTCAAAAACATTTGTCAAACCTTGTCAGAGCGTCATCAGATGTATCAGGCGTATCTTTTAGGTGGGCAGGAATGCAGTAAAGTACTGCATGTGAAGGACAGCTGTGCGTTTTATCCCAACCTCTACAGTGACACTATTAAACATGCAGTCAGGGAGTTTCCTTTTACAGAAAGTAACACTACAGTTGCCACTGACATTCAGTACAAGGGCACTGTATATAAAAAAGGACAGTTTCTCGTGTGCAGAAATGAGGAGTACATGGAGTTTGGTGAACTTCTACTCATCTTGATTCAAAATAATGCATCTGTGTATGTTTTGATAGATACCCACAAAGGCATTTTCCTCTCAGAATACCATTTGTGTTCTGTGACAAAGGACAGTCTTGGGTTACAGTGTATTAACATTGATAACCTACCAGATTTCTATCCTTTGGTATCCTACATCCTTGATGGAAACCAAGTCATTCCACTGAAGCATAGTATTGTGGAAAAATAAAGTCTAATGGCTAATGCTTCTCACACTAAATATTATACACTAACATTACAAGTGTGATGAGGTGCATGTTACTGCTCAAAGCATTACATATAGCTTCTGAGTGACTCAGAGCCAACCTTCTTACATGATGCCATCATGGAAGTCCTACCAGAACTTCCAGCAGTAACCAAAAACATCTTAGAAGAGCACATGCAGTCCATTGGAGTCGAGACACATGATGATTTACGCTTCGTAGAGGAGGCTGATTTGATGACCGTATTGAGACCTGTTCAAGCCAGAAAACTTCTTTCTGTTTGGAAACAAAAATATAAGAATGCCACACAATTAGGTGGTGCCAAGTGTGAAATAAAATGTAAAAACTTTTCACTAACATTTTTCATTGTTGTACCCACATTCTTAGCGTTACAACTTTTCTACTAACATTTTACTGTTATTTGGCTTGCTGTTCTTAGCTAATTTGAACTAAATAAATTTAAATGCTAAAAAAATGTATGTAAATAATAAATCCTAAATTTAAATGTGTAAATCTAATTGTGAAAGTTAAATGTTGAAGGTCACATTTAGGTATTTTGGAAAGGAATGCAGCCTTTGCTGTTGGTGCTGGGCTCATGGTATGACTTCATCATCCTGAGACAATGTCTAGTAGAGAAGCTTTAGTTGCATCGGAGGGCTAGCAGTTGCTATTGTCTCAGGATGATGACATCATATTTAAATATATTTTTTAACATTTGAATGTAACATTTAATAAAAGTTAGCTACCTTGTAAGAACAGTGAGCTAAATAACAATAAAATTTTAGAAATTTTTTACACTCGGTTTATGATCTAAATAATAAAAAATGTGTTAGTGAAATGTTTTCACATTTTATTTTACATTTGGCGCCCCATGCACAATGTTCTAAACAGGCATAGACATCTTGTCATATTGTACATTGTAAATCTTTTTTTTTTCCTTTGTCATTTAAAGACCAGACTCCTGAAAACAGCTCACTTTCGTCTGAAGCCTCACCTGACCAATCGCTGCCATTGATATTTTCTTTGATAATATCTTTGAAATTCCATGGACTAAATTTCCAGAGGAACTGATGCAACCTTTGGAGAGGGGGAAAAGGCCAGGCCCAAAACTCAGGAGACAGATGGTCCGGTTTGTTGTGACTGAGATGATGGAAAAATGCCCTCAGGTAGGTAAAAAGCAAAAAAAATGGTGTCAAAATACCCCAAATCTTTACAAGATATCATAGAAGGAGACATTGTAGGCACAGGCTACCATTCCCTTGTCAAACATTTGCAAAACAGAATTGAAAATGTGAGACGCACTTCAACACCCAAAATAAGAAAAAGAAAACATGAGTAACTCAGACGACACAGATGAGATCCCATTAGAAGAGAGAGCAGCAATGCAGGACACTTACGGATGCATTAAATGGAATGTACAATTCCTGCCTCGTGAAGAAACTCAAGAAAGCCAGCAGCAAAAGATGGAAAAACTCAAGGAGATGTTTCAACAGTCTGATGCCAATCCAGAGGAGGTGAAGGGTCTTATGAGTCCACCTTTTACACACAGCGCCAACATGTCAACCAGGGTAAAAGTATCAAGTGCCTCAGAGAGGACTGGCCATTTTTGTTTGATGAAATTGGCATGTCAGTCCACTTCAAGGAACTCACTGGGATCAACCTCAAAGAGACATTTATACGCAATTTGGATTTAAAGGGGAAAAGGCTCCTCAACTACCTGACCACTGTTTGTGTCAAGAAGAATAAGAAGTTCCTTCAGACCTACGCAAGACTTCAGAGGATGCGGGGACAGCAGAGTGGCTGCTCAGAGGATGTGAAAGAGATGGTCCTGCTTCTCTTCAGCTACTTTGATGAGAAGGAAGAGTCCATATTCTTCTATGTAGATGAAACAAGTCTGGCAGAAGATGTGCAACTGGAGCAGGTGTCTCTAACGCCAGCCATCATTGTCTGTGGTAAGTCTGCTTCATATC
>NC_051219.1:2326570-2339070 GCF_015220715.1 Pygocentrus nattereri
CAGGAATACGTCTCTTCATGTATGTCACCAGACAAACTTTTGGGGTAGAAAGCGGCAAAGTAGAAAAGTATTGTCTGTAAATCTGCTCAGGCAGAATTGAAACAGCAGAACCAGTATCTACAAGCAAATCTACTTGAATGGACTGTCCATGATCATCACTCAGAGTCACCTTACAGGTGAGCTTCTTTCTTTGCTCACCAATGAATGGGGTTGTAACGCTCAGAACTGTAAGGTCTGGTACGGTCACTTCTTGTACATTGCATGCATTTCCTGAATTACGGCAAACTCTTGCAAAGTGACCAATTTTTGTACACTTTTTACATGTCACTTGCTTCGCTGGACATTTTGGGTAATTCGCTAGGTGTGAAAGTGAACCACAGCGATAGCATGTCTTACTCTGAGCTGTTCGGTGAAAATTGGATGCTGTTTGCTTTAGTGTCACCTCAAACTGGGAAGATCTACGAGGCTTTGTAGACACATAAGAATGAGCATGTACAGCCTTGACCACGACATCGCCTGGGCATGTCATTGCTTTAGCCTCAGTGGCAGCCGACTCCATTTGCCCCGCAATTGTAATTGCCTTTTGCAAAGTAAGGTCAGTCTCCAGGAGCAAACGCTCACGAATACGAGAGTTGCATGTTTTCTCTACAAGCTGATCTCTTATCATGTCGTCTGCTAAAGTACCAAAGTCACAGTGCACAAGCAGTCCACGCAGAGCAGCCACAAATTGGACGACAGACTCACCCGGTCTCTGACTGCGTTGACGAAATTTGTTGCGTTCAGCCACCACATTGATCTTGGGCACGAAGAACGACTTCAAGGCAGCTAACGCAGACGCGTAAGTATCATTCTCCACTTCCAAAGTGTAGAAGATGCGTTGGCCCTCTGTACCGAGGCAGTGTATAAGTAGTGCTCTTTTTCATTTGTCCGGAATGTCGTCTTGGCCAAGCGCCAGAATGTAGTTATCGAACATACGAATCCAGGAGCTGAATGTCATAGACGGATCACCGGGAGTCTCAAGAAAAGCGGGTGGTGGTGGAAGTCCAAGTAAAGCCATCCTCGTCGCCAATATGTTGTATTTGTAGGTAACGAATGTAATAAGAATGAAAATAAGCACGCAACACACTGTAGTACTGGCGCGGTTCTTTTCTTTACTTCACTTCTTCTACTCTGAACATTGAGCTCTCTTTTTACTCACACAGCAACACCTGCAGGCAGGAGTGTACTACACAACAAGAGCTTTGCTCTAAATTGCTACCTGAAGTTATCTGTGCACTGAGACCTAAAACAAATACAACAAGTAGAAAAATACCTACAACTCAACAGAGTCTACACAGCACTAAACCTGCTGAAAAAAAGTTTGTAATAAAGAGAGACAGAGAGAGATCCTAAAGAATGAATAATTCAGAAGCAGTGCAACAAACTTCTCTCTCTCTCTCTCTGTCTCTCTCTCTCTCTCTCTCTCTATCTCTATCTCTCTCTCCCTCTCTCTCTCTCTCTCTCTCTCTCTCTCTCTGTCTCTCTCTTTCTCTCTCTCTCTCTCTCTCTCTCTCTCTGTCTCTCTCTCTCTGTCTCTCTCTCTCTCTCTCTGTCTCTGTCTCTCTCTTTCTCTCTCTCTCTCTCTCTCTCTCTCTCAATGTCTCTCTCATCATCATCAACCATCAAGTTTATTTGTAGCGCTTTTTACAACAGATGTTGTCACAAATCAGCTTCACAGAATTCCAGAAAAGACAAAGTTTTAACAGGACTGTAAGAATGTACAGAAACCCCCTGGTGGGCAAGCCAGGGGGCAACAGTGGCAAGGAAACACTCCCTCAGAACTGAGGAAGAAACCTTGGGAGGAACCAGGCTCACCAGGGGGGACCCATCCTCCTCTGGTCAAACTACCTACAAGTGATTATACTACTAATATTAACAGCAGTAATATTGATATTAGGAATAACTAGGAGTCTACGAGAACATCAGCGTAGGGTGGGCAGCTCATCCAAGGCAGGTGGAGGTAGCTGGGGCGTGGGCAGCTGGTCTAGCAGGAGGGCTCGGCAGTCGGTCGTCCTTCAGTGTCTGGCCCTCCCTCTGCTTTCTCAGGATTACGCTGTACAGAACGAGCCACTCCTCGACACGGCACCACCCGATATCACACAACACCACAGAGCACGAAAGACAAGGTGTTAGATTCTCTTTAAACACGCTAAACGACAGAAACTGGCCTCAGCCTCTTTTTCCTTTACCAGTTAAACAGCCTTTTCCCTGTGGAGAGGAATCCCAGGCGTGACCAGGCTGAGGGACGGGTTTGGGCTGATTTGGGGAGGGGGAGGAGTTCTGCCACCAACTGACCTCACTAACCAATCACACAGTCCAGCCTCTGATCACTGACTGGAATAGAGAAGCTAAACAGTGCAATTTCTCCTCAGCCATTTCCAACCAGAGCGCCTTATCGAAGCAAGCGAGCTCATCGAGGCTCAGACAAGCCTCCTAGCTGGAGGACAGCGAGGTGACCCTGCCTGTAAATGGGGTCTCCACTGTTCTGAAGATCAGCAGAAGGTGGACACTGAAGCTGACAGCTGTGCTGGGTGGATATCTCTCTCAGACTGGCGGCACTGACCAGCTGACTGAAGGCCTCGGACAGGACTATGGTTCAGATTACTGGGCTGCAGGGAAACAAACACAGTTCAGCCACGTGCAGCGTTTACTCCACATCATCAGGCTTTTCAGGGATATATTAACTTTGACTTCCTTACAATATCTAGGAATGTTTCAGGCGCCAGTTTCCAGCTCAGGCTGAGCGTCAAAGGCTGAGGAGGTTCAGGAACACAGACAACTGAGCGGCTAAGTTTGACCACCTGCCCCTCAAAATAAGTTAACGCCCCTACAGGGAACCTAAACATGGCATTTTAATGCGCATTTTAGAGCACGTTTTCTGTGTGTTTGTCAATCAATCAATCAATCAATCAATCAATCAATCAACTTTTATTTTGAATCGGAAGTACATTGAGGCCAACCCGACCTGACAAAGAAAATGATAACTACATTTAATCTTAAATTAAAAGAAAATTTAAAATAACTGAATAAAAGATAAAAATAGATAAAAATAAAACTTGAGGTTTAAATGATGAGAGATTAAGATCAAAAGAAGATAAGAGATAACTAAGGTAATAATACAATAATACAAATGAAAAAGTAATGATAAACTATTAAAAATAAAATGAGAGGAAATAAATAAATAAAATAAGAAATAAATAAGAAATAAAGAACTAAGAGAAGAACTAAAACAAAGAATAAAAGTGAAGAATAAATAGGATCAAGTAAATGAATATATCCGTCTTTAACGTCCTGCCTTTATTCCTGACCTCTCTTACACCCCGCCCCCTCCCCCTCGGCCCCCCTGATGATGCCAAGTTCCCATTGATCTGGTTTCTATTTCTGGAGGACAGACCGGACGTTTCCCTCAGGCCTGCGTCCACCGCACTGAGCTATTTATACCCTGTTCCCACATCAGGTCAGTCACATCAACAACAACTGGCCTCTGCTGAGGCCCCGAGAGCCGTCATCTCGGTCATCATCCACGCAGCGTCTGACCTCAGCACACAGACCCTCTCGCTTCCTACAGAACGCTGTGAACCATGAGAAACGACGGGTTCTAATGACAGAGCACTGAGTATCAGGGTGACGCTGTACATCAGGGCTTCAGGGCTGCATGAACACACTGCTTAAAGACCCTCTGTGTCTTTATAAACACTACACACTTCAAAAACAGGGTTCTTTACTAAAGAAAGTATAGAATCATCAACTCCCAAAACCTTTAGCATGAGTAAAGGGTTCTCTGCATGGTGAAAACACTCTTCAGACTGATGGAGAACATGATGGTAAGGGTTCTATGTAGCACCAAAAAGGTTCTTGACTTTGTAACACTGTTTTTGCACATAGAACCGTTTTCAAAAAGAACCACACAAAAGACAGACATTCTCCATCAGTCTACAGAACCATTTCACCGTGTAAAGAACCCTGTAATCATGTAAAGGGTCCTTTGAGTGCTCAAGGTTTTATATAGAACCATTAAGCTTGTTAAAGAACCCTTGAAGAATTATCATCCTTTTGAAGAGGACAGATTTATTTTAGGCTCGACCAACATGACAACATACCCTCCCCGGCCACTTTATTAGGTACACCTTGCTAGTAAAAGGCTGGACCCCCTTTTGCCTTCAGACCTGCCTTAATTCTTCATGGCAGACTTTCAACAAGGTGTTTGAAACGTTCCTCAGAGATTCTGGTTGGTTATTTGAGTTCCTGTTGCCTTTCTATCATCTGGAACCAGTCTGCCCGTTCTCCTCTGACCTCTCACATCAACAAGGCATTTTCGTCCACACAACTGACCGCTCACTGGATATTTCCTCTTTTTCGGACCGTTCTCTGTAAACCCTAGAGATGGTTGAGCGTGAAAATCCCAGCAGATCAGCAGTTTCTGAAATACTCAGACCAGCTCGTCTGGCACCAACAACCACGCCACGTTCAAAGCCCCTTAAATCCCCTTTCTTCCCCGTTCTGATGCTCGGTCTGCACTTCAGCAAGTTGTCTTGACCACCTCTACATGCCTGAATGCAGTGAGCTGCGGCCGTGTGATTGGCTGATTAGCTAATTGTGTTAATGAGCAGCTCAACTCAGGATTGGTGTTCTCAGTACTGAGTGATAATCTCTGATAGTCTTCCATCTCTCTTCTCTGTTCCAGCTGATCAGAGGTCTGAGAACTGTTCTCTGTTCCAGTTGATCAGAGGTCTGAGAACTGTTCTCTGTTCCAGCTGATCAGAGGTCTGAGAACTGTTCTCTGTTCCAGCTGATCAGAGGTCTGAGAATTGATCTCTGTTCCAGCTGATCAGAGGTCTGAGAACTGTTCTCTGTTCCAGTTGATCAGAGGTCTGAGAACTGTTCTCTGTTCCAGCTGATCAGAGGTCTGAGAATTGTTCTCTGTTCCAGCTGATCAGAGGTCTGAGAACTGTTCTCTGTTCCAGCTGATCAGAGGTCTGAGAACTGTTCTCTGTTCCAGTTGATCAGAGGTCTGAGAACTGTTCTCTGTTCCAGCTGATCAGAGGTCTGAGAACTGTTCTCTGTTCCAGTTGATCAGAGGTCTGAGAACTGTTCTCTGTTCCAGCTGATCAGAGGTCTGAGAATTGTTCTCTGTTCCAGCTGATCAGAGGTCTGAGAACTGTTCTCTGTTCCAGCTGATCAGAGGTCTGAGAATTGATCTCTGTTCCAGCTGATCAGAGGTCTGAGAACTGTTCTCTGTTCCAGTTGATCAGAGGTCTGAGAACTGTTCTCTGTTCCAGCTGATCAGAGGTCTGAGAATTGTTCTCTGTTCCAGATGATCAGAGGTCTGAGAACTGTTCTCTGTTCCAGCTGATCAGAGGTCTGAGAATTGTTCTCTGTTCCAGCTGATCAGAGGTCTGAGAACTGTTCTCTGTTCCAGCTGTTCAGAGGTCTGAGAATTGTTCTCTGTTCCAGATGATCAGATGTTTGAGAACTGTTCTCTGTTCCAGCTGATCAGAGGTCTGAGAATTGTTCTCTGTTCCAGCTGATCAGTGGTCTGAGAACTGTTCTCTGTTCCAGCTGATCAGATGTTTGAGAACTGTTCTCTGTTCCAGCTGATCAGAGGTCTGAGAACTGTTCTCTGTTCCAGTTGATCAGAGGTCTGAGAACTGTTCTCTGTTCCAGCTGATCAGAGGTCTGAGAACTGTTCTCTGTTCCAGCTGATCAGAGGTCTGAGAATTGATCTCTGTTCCAGCTGATCAGAGGTCTGAGAACTGTTCTCTGTTCCAGTTGATCAGAGGTCTGAGAACTGTTCTCTGTTCCAGCTGATCAGAGGTCTGAGAATTGTTCTCTGTTCCAGCTGATCAGAGGTCTGAGAACTGTTCTCTGTTCCAGCTGATCAGAGGTCTGAGAACTGTTCTCTGTTCCAGTTGATCAGAGGTCTGAGAACTGTTCTCTGTTCCAGCTGATCAGAGGTCTGAGAACTGTTCTCTGTTCCAGTTGATCAGAGGTCTGAGAACTGTTCTCTGTTCCAGCTGATCAGAGGTCTGAGAATTGTTCTCTGTTCCAGCTGATCAGAGGTCTGAGAACTGTTCTCTGTTCCAGCTGATCAGAGGTCTGAGAATTGATCTCTGTTCCAGCTGATCAGAGGTCTGAGAACTGTTCTCTGTTCCAGCTGATCAGAGGTCTGAGAACTGTTCTCTGTTCCAGCTGATCAGAGGTCTGAGAATTGTTCTCTGTTCCAGATGATCAGAGGTCTGAGAACTGTTCTCTGTTCCAGCTGATCAGAGGTCTGAGAATTGTTCTCTGTTCCAGCTGATCAGAGGTCTGAGAACTGTTCTCTGTTCCAGCTGTTCAGAGGTCTGAGAATTGTTCTCTGTTCCAGATGATCAGATGTTTGAGAACTGTTCTCTGTTCCAGCTGATCAGAGGTCTGAGAATTGTTCTCTGTTCCAGCTGATCAGTGGTCTGAGAACTGTTCTCTGTTCCAGCTGATCAGATGTTTGAGAACTGTTCTCTGTTCCAGCTGATCAGAGGTCTGAGAATTGTTCTCTGTTCCAGCTGATCAGAGGTCTGAGAACTGTTCTCTGTTCCAGCTGATCAGAGGTCTGAGAATTGTTCTCTGTTCCAGCTGATCAGAGGTCTGAGAATTGTTCTCTGTTCCAGCTGATCAGAGGTCTGAGAATTGTTCTCTGTTCCAGCTGATCAGAGGTCTGAGAATTGTTCTCTGTTCCAGCTGATCAGAGGTCTGAGAATTGTTCTCTGTTCCAGCTGATCAGAGGTCTGAGAATTGTTCTCTGTTCCAGCTGATCAGAGGTCTGAGAATTGTTCTCTGTTCCAGCTGATCAGAGGTCTGAGAACTGTTCTCTGTTCCAGCTGATCAGAGGTCTGAGAATTGTTCTCTGTTCCAGCTGATCAGAGGTCTGAGAACTGTTCTCTGTTCCAGCTGATCAGAGGTCTGAGAATTGTTCTCTGTTCCAGCTGATCAGATGTTTGAGAATTGTTCTCTGTTCCAGCTGATCAGAGGTCTGAGAATTGTTCTCTGTTCCAGCTGATCAGATGTCTGAGAATTGTTCTCTGTTCCAGCCGATCAGATGTCTGAGAATTGTTCTCTGTTCCAGCCGATCAGAGGTCTGAGAATTGATCTCTGTTCCAGCTGATCAGAGGTCTGAGAATTGTTCTCTGTTCCAGCTGATCAGAGGTCTGAGAATTGATCTCTGTTCCAGCTGATCAGAGGTCTGAGAATTGTTCTCTGTTCCAGCTGATCAGATGTTTGAGAATTGTTCTCTGTTCCAGCTGATCAGAGGTCTGAGAATTGTTCTCTGTTCCATCTGATCAGAGGTCTGAGAATTGTTCTCTGTTCCATCTGATCAGATGTTTGAGAATTGATCTCTGTTCCAGCTGATCAGAGGTCTGAGAATTGTTCTCTGTTCCAGCTGATCAGATGTTTGAGAATTGTTCTCTGTTCCAGCTGATCAGAGGTCTGAGAACTGTTCTCTGTTCCAGCTGATCAGATGTCTGAGAATTGTTCTCTGTTCCAGCCGATCAGAGGTCTGAGAATTGTTCTCTGTTCCAGCTGATCAGAGGTCTGAGAATTGTTCTCTGTTCCAGCTGATCAGAGGTCTGAGAACTGTTCTCTGTTCCAGCTGATCAGAGGTCTGAGAATTGTTCTCTGTTCCAGCTGATCAGAGGTCTGAGAACTGTTCTCTGTTCCAGCTGATCAGATGTCTGAGAATTGTTCTCTGTTCCAGCTGATTAGATGTTTGAGAATTGTTCTCTGTTCCAGCTGATCAGAGGTCTGAGAACTGTTCTCTGTTCCAGCTGATCAGAGGTCTGAGAACTGTTCTCTGTTCCAGCTGATCAGAGGTCTGAGAACTGTTCTCTGTTCCAGCCGATCAGATGTCTGAGAATTGTTCTCTGTTCCAGCCGATCAGATGTCTGAGAATTGTTCTCTGTTCCAGCTGATCAGAGGTCTGAGAACTGTTCTCTGTTCCAGCCGATCAGAGTTCTGAGAATTGTTCTCTGTTCCAGCTGATCAGAGGTCTGAGAATTGATCTCTGTTCCAGCTGATCAGAGGTCTGAGAATTGATCTCTGTTCCAGCTGATCAGAGGTCTGAGAATTGTTCTCTGTTCCAGCTGATCAGAGGTCTGAGAATTGTTCTCTGTTCCAGCTGATCAGAGGTCTGAGAACTGTTCTCTGTTCCAGCTGATCAGAGGTCTGAGAATTGTTCTCTGTTCCAGCTGATCAGAGGTCTGAGAACTGTTCTCTGTTCCAGCTGATCAGAGGTCTGAGAATTGTTCTCTGTTCCAGCTGATCAGATGTTTGAGAATTGTTCTCTGTTCCAGCTGATCAGAGGTCTGAGAACTGTTCTCTGTTCCAGCTGATCAGAGGTCTGAGAACTGTTCTCTGTTCCAGCCGATCAGATGTCTGAGAATTGTTCTCTGTTCCAGCCGATCAGATGTCTGAGAATTGTTCTCTGTTCCAGCTGATCAGAGGTCTGAGAACTGTTCTCTGTTCCAGCTGATCAGAGTTCTGAGAACTGTTCTCTGTTCCAGCTGATCAGAGGTCTGAGAACTGTTCTCTGTTCCAGCTGATCAGAGGTCTGAGAATTGATCTCTGTTCCAGCTGATCAGAGGTCTGAGAATTGATCTCTGTTCCAGCTGATCAGAGGTCTGAGAATTGTTCTCTGTTCCAGCTGATCAGAGGTCTGAGAACTGTTCTCTGTTCCAGCTGATCAGAGTTCTGAGAATTGTTCTCTGTTCCAGCTGATCAGAGTTCTGAGAACTGTTCTCTGTTCCAGCTGATCAGAGGTCTGAGAACTGTTCTCTGTTCCAGCTGATCAGAGTTCTGAGAATTGTTCTCTGTTCCAGCTGATCAGATGTTTGAGAATTGTTCTCTGTTCCAGCTGATCAGAGGTCTGAGAACTGTTCTCTGTTCCAGCTGATCAGAGGTCTGAGAATTGTTCTCTGTTCCAGCTGATCAGATGTTTGAGAATTGTTCTCTGTTCCAGCTGATCAGAGGTCTGAGAATTGTTCTCTGTTCCATCTGATCAGAGGTCTGAGAATTGATCTCTGTTCCAGCTGATCAGAGGTCTGAGAATTGATCTCTGTTCCAGCTGATCAGAGGTCTGAGAATTGTTCTCTGTTCCAGCTGATCAGAGGTCTGAGAACTGTTCTCTGTTCCAGCTGATCAGAGTTCTGAGAATTGTTCTCTGTTCCAGCTGATCAGAGTTCTGAGAACTGTTCTCTGTTCCAGCTGATCAGAGGTCTGAGAACTGTTCTCTGTTCCAGCTGATCAGAGTTCTGAGAATTGTTCTCTGTTCCAGCTGATCAGATGTTTGAGAATTGTTCTCTGTTCCAGCTGATCAGAGGTCTGAGAACTGTTCTCTGTTCCAGCTGATCAGAGGTCTGAGAATTGTTCTCTGTTCCAGCTGATCAGATGTTTGAGAATTGTTCTCTGTTCCAGCTGATCAGAGGTCTGAGAATTGTTCTCTGTTCCATCTGATCAGAGGTCTGAGAATTGATCTCTGTTCCAGCTGATCAGATGTTTGAGAATTGATCTCTGTTCCAGCTGATCAGAGGTCTGAGAATTGTTCTCTGTTCCAGCTGATCAGATGTTTGAGAATTGTTCTCTGTTCCAGCTGATCAGAGGTCTGAGAACTGTTCTCTGTTCCAGCTGATCAGAGGTCTGAGAATTGTTCTCTGTTCCAGCTGATCAGATGTTTGAGAATTGTTCTCTGTTCCAGCTGATCAGAGGTCTGAGAATTGTTCTCTGTTCCAGCTGATCAGAGGTCTGAGAATTGTTCTCTGTTCCAGCTGATCAGAGGTCTGAGAACTGTTCTCTGTTCCAGCTGATCAGAGGTCTGAGAATTGATCTCTGTTCCAGCTGATCAGAGGTCTGAGAATTGATCTCTGTTGCAGCTGATCAGATGTTTGAGAATTGATCTCTGTTCCAGCTGATCAGATGTTTGAGAATTGTTCTCTGTTCCAGCTGATCAGATGTTTGAGAATTGATCTCTGTTCCAGCTGATCAGAGGTCTGAGAATTGTTCTCTGTTCCATCTGATCAGAGGTCTGAGAATTGATCTCTGTTCCAGCTGATCAGATGTTTGAGAATTGATCTCTGTTACAGCTGATCAGAGGTATTAAATATCATGTTTCTGCCGTATCGTCCGGCTCTAGTCTACAGATGCTGGACTGATGCTGAAGATGTTTCCTCTAAGCTGTTAATCTCCTCACTTTCATTCCCATAAGGCGACTCTTTCTCCCACGCTGTGTAAACGTCCAGATCCCAGACGCGGTCAGAGGCGCGAGGCCTGTCTGACGGCTCTACAGGTCAGTGTGGGGATGTGAGACAGACAGCGCTGCATCAGGACTGAACACACCGCTTTAAACGCAGCAGCGCCCCCTGCCGGCGCCCTACGCCTCTACAGTCATATATACAGCTAACGGTACAGAACAGCGGCTGTGGAGGAAGATGAAGATGAAGCTGGGGGATGAGGAGCTCTCTGGACCCTCTGAGGGTCTTTCAGGACCCCCTGTGACTCCTTCGGAGCAGATGAAGATGTGTTTTAGATAAATGTCCTGCGCTCCGAGGCTCAGTCCGCTCAGTCCGGTGCAGCGGAGACTGAGCCGCCGCCTGAGAGCCGCCGAGTCCACATATTAATATTAATATGAATATGAATATTATTATTAATACTCAGAGCGGTGAAGCAGTAATAACGACTCAGCGGAGCTCTTACCTGAGTGGCTTTGTGAAACTGCTTCTTCAGCCCCGCCACAGACATCGCCTCCTGTCAGCTGCTCTCCTCTCTCTCCTCCTCCTCTCAGCGGCTCTCCTCTCTCTCCTCCTCCTCTCAGCTGCTCTCCTCTCTCTCCTCTCAGCTGCTCTCCTCTCTCTCCTCTCAGCTGCTCTCCTCTCTCTCCTCCTCCTCTCAGCGGCTCTCCTCTCTCTCTCCTCCTCCTCTCAGCTGCTCTCCTCTCTCTCCTCCTCTCAGCGGCTCTCCTCTCTCTCCTCCTCCTCTCAGCTGCTCTCCTCTCTCTCCTCCCCTCAGCGGCTCTCCTCTCTCTCCTCCTCCTCTCAGCGGCTCTCCTCTCTCTCCTCCTCCTCTCAGCGGCTCTCCTCTCTCTCCTCCTCCTCTCAGCTGCTCTCCTCTCTCTCCTCCTCCTCTCAGCGGCTCTCCTCTCTCTCCTCTCAGCTGCTCTCCTCTCTCTCCTCCTCCTCTCAGCGGCTCTCCTCTCTCTCCTCCTCCTCTCAGCGGCTCTCCTCTCTCTCCTCCTCCTCCTCTCAGCTGCTCTCCTCTCTCTCCTCCTCTCAGCGGCTCTCCTCTCTCTCCTCCTCCTCTCAGCGGCTCTCCTCTCTCTCCTCTCAGCTGCTCTCCTCCCCTCAGCGGCTCTCCTCTCTCTCCTCCTCCTCTCAGCGGCTCTCCTCTCTCTCCTCCTCCTCTCAGCGGCTCTCCTCTCTCTCCTCCTCCTCTCAGCTGCTCTCCTCTCTCCTCCTCTCAGCGGCTCTCCTCTCTCTCCTCCTCCTCTCAGCGGCTCTCCTCTCTCCTCCTCCTCTCAGCTGCTCTCCTCTCTCTCCTCCTCCTCTCAGCTGCTCTCCTCTCTCTCCTCCTCCTCTCTCTCTTTCTCTCTCTGTCTCTCCTCTCTCTCTCTCTCTCTCTCTCTTTCTCTCTCTCTCTCTCTGTCTCTCCCTCTCTGTCTCTCTCTGTCTCTCTCTCTCTCTGTCTCTCCTCTCTCTCTCTCTCTCTCTCCTCTCTCTGTCTCTCTCTCTCTCTCTCTGTCTCTCCTCTCTCTCTCTCTCTGTCTCTCCTCTCTCTCCTCTTTTTTTGTATATTAGAATGTAGAATAATCCATTATTACCTGTTAAACCAACACGCCTTCTGTGAAGTGCACACATGGTGCCAGATCCAAAAGATCTCAGGTGAATCTGACATTATTGAGCTCTAAAACTTTGGCTTACACTGTTTATTATTTTTGTAAATTATTATTACTTTTTAAGTCGATTGTGCTCTAAACGGCACTCCTGCAAGGATTTGAGAACATTTTGGCTTTGAGCTCCTGAAACTTTTCCAAGGAGAAAACATCAGGCAGAAAAGGCTTGGTGTGCATCAACACATGACTTTACTGTATGTAGTAGCTATTTACAGTGATGGTTAAAGCTCTGTAAGTCAGTTACAGCGTTCCTTAATCCGTGTAGATAATCATAATAAATCGTTCATAAACCAGTCAATCTGTTCACAAGCGGACCTTGACCTCTCCAACACGGTGGACGCGCTGACGTATCACCTCACATAGAGAACAGCGGGCAGCGCGGAAACACAGATCAGCAGTGAAAGACAGAAACATCCAGATCATCTCAACACGCTTTATTGGCTTCAGACATGTAACAGATTATAAATGTGGAGTTAATAAAAACGTAAAATAATCTGTAATAATACAATCAGAGGCCACACGTTTAAAGTCACACTTCTTGTTTCTTTTG
>NC_051219.1:2344070-2386570 GCF_015220715.1 Pygocentrus nattereri
CTCACCATCAACTCAGAGCTCCTTCTTTAAACTCTCTCTAACTTTAATTAAACTCTATTAACACTGTATAAACTCCTCATCTCACTCAGACTGAGACCAGAAACAGAGCAGAGATCAGACATGAACATCATCACTGACTCACCATCAACTCAGAGCTCCTTCTTTAAACTCTCTCTAACTTTAATTAAACTCTATTAACACTGTATAAACTCCTCATCTCACTCAGACTGAGACCAGAAACAGAGCAGAGATCAGACATGAACATCATCACTGACTCACCATCAACTCAGAGCTCCTTCTTTAAACTCTCTCTAACTTTAATTAAACTCTATTAACACTGTATAAACTCCTCATCTCACTCAGACTGAGACCAGAAACAGAGCAGAGATCAGACATGAACATCATCACTGACTCACCATCAACTCAGAGCTCCTTCTTTAAACTCTCTCTAACTTTAATTAAACTCTATTAACACTGTATAAACTCCTCATCTCACTCAGACTGAGACCAGAAACAGAGCAGAGATCAGACATGAACATCATCACTGACTCACCATCAACTCAGAGCTCCTTCTTTAAACTCTCTCTAACTTTAATTAAACTCTATTAACACTGTATAAACTCCTCATCTCACTCAGACTGAGACCAGAAACAGAGCAGAGATCAGACATGAACATCATCACTGACTCACCATCAACTCAGAGCTCCTTCTTTAAACTCTCTCTAACTTTAATTAAACTCTATTAACACTGTATAAACTCCTCATCTCACTCAGACTGAGACCAGAAACAGAGCAGAGATCAGACATGAACATCATCACTGACTCACCATCAACTCAGAGCTCCTTCTTTAAACTCTCTCTAACTTTAATTAAACTCTATTAACACTGTATAAACTCCTCATCTCACTCAGACTGAGACCAGAAACAGAGCAGAGATCAGACATGAACATCATCACTGACTCACCATCAACTCAGAGCTCCTTCTTTAAACTCTCTCTAACTTTAATTAAACTCTATTAACACTGTATAAACTCCTCATCTCACTCAGACTGAGACCAGAAACAGAGCAGAGATCAGACATGAACATCATCACTGACTCACCATCAACTCAGAGCTCCTTCTTTAAACTCTCTCTAACTTTAATTAAACTCTATTAACACTGTATAAACTCCTCATCTCACTCAGACTGAGACCAGAAACAGAGCAGAGATCAGACATGAACATCATCACTGACTCACCATCAACTCAGAGCTCCTTCTTTAAACTCTCTCTAACTTTAATTAAACTCTATTAACACTGTATAAACTCCTCATCTCACTCAGACTGAGACCAGAAACAGAGCAGAGATCAGACATGAACATCATCACTGACTCACCATCAACTCAGAGCTCCTTCTTTAAACTCTCTCTAACTTTAATTAAACTCTATTAACACTGTATAAACTCCTCATCTCACTCAGACTGAGACCAGAAACAGAGCAGAGATCAGACATGAACATCATCACTGACTCACCATCAACTCAGAGCTCCTTCTTTAAACTCTCTCTAACTTTAATTAAACTCTATTAACACTGTATAAACTCCTCATCTCACTCAGACTGAGACCAGAAACAGAGCAGAGATCAGACATGAACATCATCACTGACTCACCATCAACTCAGAGCTCCTTCTTTAAACTCTCTCTAACTTTAATTAAACTCTATTAACACTGTATAAACTCCTCATCTCACTCAGACTGAGACCAGAAACAGAGCAGAGATCAGACATGAACATCATCACTGACTCACCATCAACTCAGAGCTCCTTCTATAAACTCTCTCTAACTTTAATTAAACTCTATTAACACTGTATAAACTCCTCATCTCACTCAGACTGAGACCAGAAATAGAGCAGAGATCAGACATGAACATCATCACTGACTCACCATCAACTCAGAGCTCCTTCTTTAAACTCTCTCTAACTTTAATTAAACTCTATTAACACTGTAGAAACTCCTCATCTCACTCAGACTGAGACCAGAAACAGAGCAGAGATCAGACATGAACATCATCACTGACTCACCATCAACTCAGAGCTCCTTCTTTAAACTCTCTCTAACTTTAATTAAACTCTATTAACACTGTATAAACTCCTCATCTCACTCAGACTGAGACCAGAAACAGAGCAGAGATCAGACATGAACATCATCACTGACACACCATCAACTCAGAGCTCCTTCTTTAAACCCTCTCTAACTTTAATTAAACTCTATTAACACTGTATAAACTCCTCATCTCACTCAGACTGAGACCAGAAACAGAGCAGAGATCAGACATGAACATCATCACTGACTCACCATCAACTCAGAGCTCCTTCTATAAACTCTCTCTAACTTTAATTAAACTCTATTAACACTGTATAAACTCCTCATCTCACTCAGACTGAGACCAGAAACAGAGCAGAGATCAGACATGAACATCATCACTGACTCACCATCAACTCAGAGCTCCTTCTTTAAACCCTCTCTAACTTTAATTAAACTCTATTAACACTGTATAAACTCCTCATCTCACTCAGACTGAGACCAGAAACAGAGCAGAGATCAGACATGAACATCATCACTGACACCATGAACTCAGAGCTCCTTCTTTAAACTCTCTCTAACTTTAATTAAACTCTATTAACACTGTATAAACTCCTCATCTCACTCAGACTGAGACCAGAAACAGAGCAGAGATCAGACATGAACATCATCACTGACTCACCATCAACTCAGAGCTCCTTCTTTAAACTCTCTCTAACTTTAATTAAACTCTATTAACACTGTATAAACTCCTCATCTCACTCAGACTGAGACCAGAAACAGAGCAGAGATCAGACATGAACATCATCACTGACTCACCATCAACTCAGAGCTCCTTCTTTAAACTCTCTCTAACTTTAATTAAACTCTATTAACACTGTATAAACTCCTCATCTCACTCAGACCGAGACCAGAAACAGAGCAGAGATCAGACATGAACATCATCACTGACTCACCATCAACTCAGAGCTCCTTCTTTAAACTCTCTCTAACTTTAATTAAACTCTATTAACACTGTATAAACTCCTCATCTCACTCAGACTGAGACCAGAAACAGAGCAGAGATCAGACATGAACATCATCACTGACTCACCATCAACTCAGAGCTCCTTCTTTAAACCCTCTCTAACTTTAATTAAACTCTATTAACACTGTATAAACTCCTCATCTCACTCAGACTGAGACCAGAAACAGAGCAGAGATCAGACATGAACATCATCACTGATTCACCATCAACTCAGAGCTCCTTCTTTAAACTCTCTCTAACTTTAATTAAACTCTATTAACACTGTAGAAACTCCTCATCAAGTTCACATGTATGTTAGTATATTTACCACCTGAGATCCTTTCTTTGCCAGTTCAGCACAAAAACTATACAGAACAGAAGAAAATCCTGAAAATAAGTGGGGCATCAAATTTGTGTTGAGTTGTGTCTGATTCTCATTAACAGGCCCTGTTTCAGTTAACTGACCATATTCTGCCCTCAGGGGAGTAAGCTGGACTTCAGCGTCCGATCATCTTCATACACAGGCTATGAGTTTAGCTCTTTCCTGAAGACCATCGAGAGGAAGGAACATGGTCCTAAACCCTGTTCCAGCTTTAAATGTCTGTAAGTAATATAGAGCCACAGTCAAATGCCAGAACTCACCACTGTTAGCTTGATGCTAATGTAAACATTACCAGGCTAGTGGAATTTCTCATTATCTTAGCAGAGGAAACAAATGAAGCTACTCTCAAAGTGAAGGTTCTTCATTAAACACCTGTGTTTAGATGCTTGACTGGCTCCTGATTTTCTAACTGTATCTGCTCTTTTAGTGTAAAGGAGCTTAAAACGTCTCTATACAATGAGCTCCATAGCAGCCACTGTGGAGATCTCCACCACACAAAGCCACGCCCCTGCCTCGCCCCCACTGCTGGGACGTCCAGTAAGAGCAGTGGTCAGGAACATACTAACCGCCCAGAAAAGGAGCTGTTCTTCACTGAAATAAATGACCCATCGTACAATCACCAAATGAAGGAGTTCTCGGTTTTATATTCTGTACAGTTCCGTTTCAACCAGCACAGGAAACTATATCAAACAGTAAAAAGAGGAAATTTTAATTATGCATTATTTATTATTTATACATCATTGCTCCTGTGGTCCACATGCTACCAGCTAACGTCATTCACTTCCAGATAATCAAACACCTGAGGATCAAGGGTGAGAATGTTTTATAATAAGTAAATAAAATAAACGTTCATCAGCTTTAATGCAGCTTTAGTGCAGTTTAATGCAGCTTCAGTGCAGTTTATTGCAGCTTTAGTGCAATTTAATGCAGCTTTAGTGCTGTTTAATGCAGCTTTAGTGCTGTTTAATGCAGCTTTAGTGCAATTTAATGCAGCTTTAGTGCTGTTTAATGCAGCTTCAGTGCAGTTTATTGCAGCTTTAGTGCAATTTAATGCAGCTTTAGTGCTGTTTAATGCAGCTTTAGTGCTGTTTAATGCAGCTTTAGTGCAATTTAATGCAGCTTTAGTGCTGTTTAATGCAGCTTTAGTGCAGTTTAATGCAGCTTTAGTGCAGTTTAATGCAGCTTCAGTGCAGTTTATTGCAGCTTTAGTGCAGTTTAATGCAGCTTCAGTGCAGTTTAATGCAGCTTTAGTGCAGCTTTAGTGCAGTTTAATGCAGCTTTAGTGCAGCTTTAGTGCAGTTTAATGCAGCTTCAGTGCAGTTTAATGCAGCTTTAGTGCTGTTTAATGCAGCTTTAGTGCAGTTTAACGCAGCTTTAGTGCAGTTTAATGCAGCTTTAGTGCAGCTTTAGTGCAGTTTAGTGCAGCTTTAGTGCAGTTTAATGCAGCTTTAGTACAGTTTAATGCAGCTTCAGTGCAGTTTAATGCAGCTTTAGTGCTGTTTAATGCAGCTTTAGTGCAGTTTAATGCAGCTTTAGTGCTGTTTAATGCAGCTTTAGTGCAGTTTAACGCAGCTTTAGTGCAGTTTAATGCAGCTTTAGTGCAGCTTTAGTGCAGTTTAATGCAGCTTTAGTGCTGTTTAATGCAGCTTTAGTGCAGTTTAATGCAGCTTTAGTGCAGCTTAATGCAGCTTTAGTGCAGCTTTAGTGCAGTTTAATGCAGCTTTAGTGCAGTTTAATGCAGCTTCAGTGCAGTTTAATGCAGCTTTAGTGCTGTTTAATGCAGCTTTAGTGCAGTTTAACGCAGCTTTAGTGCAGTTTAATGCAGCTTTAGTGCAGCTTTAGTGCAGTTTAGTGCAGCTTTAGTGCAGTTTAATGCAGCTTTAGTACAGTTTAATGCAGCTTCAGTGCAGTTTAATGCAGCTTTAGTGCTGTTTAATGCAGCTTTAGTGCAGTTTAATGCAGCTTTAGTGCAGTTTAATGCAGCTTTAGTGCTGTTTAATGCAGCTTTAGTGCAGTTTAATGCAGCTTTAGTGCAGCTTAATGCAGCTTTAGTGCAGCTTTAGTGCAGTTTAATGCAGCTTTAGTGCAGTTTAGTGCAGCTTTAGTGCAGTTTAATCCAGCTTTAGTGCTGTTTAATGCAGCTTTAGTACTGTTTAATGCAGCTTTAGTGCAGTTTAATGCAGCTTTAGTGCTGTTTAATGCAGCTTTAGTGCAGTTTAATGCAGCTTTAGTGCAGCTTTAATGCAGCTTTAGTGCTGTTTAATGCAGCTTTAGTGCAGTTTAATGCAGCTTTAGTGCTGTTTAGTGCAGCTTTAGTGCTGTTTAATGCAGCTTTAGTGCAGTTTAATGCAGCTTTAGTGCTGTTTAATGCAGCTTTAGTGCTGTTTAGTGCAGCTTTAGTGCAGTTTAATGCAGCTTTAGTGCAGTTTAATGCAGCTTTAGTGCAGCTTTAATGCAGCTTTAGTGCTGTTTAATGCAGCTTTAGTACAGTTTAATGCAGCTTTAGTGCTGTTTAGTGCAGCTTTAGTGCTGTTTAATGCAGCTTTAGTGCAGTTTAATGCAGCTTTAGTGCTGTTTAATGCAGCTTTAGTGCTGTTTAGTGCAGCTTTAGTGCAGTTTAATGCAGCTTTAGTGCAGTTTAATGCAGCTTTAGTGCAGTTTAATCCAGCTTTAGTGCAGTTTAATGCAGCTTTAGTGCAGTTTAATGCAGCTTTAGTGCAGTTTAATCCAGCTTTAGTGCGGTTTAATCCAGCTTTAGTGCAGCTTTAGTGCAGTTTAATGCAGCTTTAGTGCAGTTTAGTGCAGCTTTAGTGCTGTTTAATGCAGCTTTAGTGCAGTTTAATGCAGCTTTAGTGCAGTTTAATGCAGCTTTAGTGCAGCTTTAGAGCTGTTTAGTGCAGCTTTAGTGCAGTTTAGTGCAGCTTTAGTGCAGTTTAATGCAGCTTTAGTGCTGTTTAATGCAGCTTTAATGCAGCTTTAGTGCAGTTTAATGCAGCTTTAGTACAGTTTAATGCATCTTTAGTGCAGTTTAGTGCAGCTTTAGTGCAGCTTAATGCAGCTTTAGTGCAGCTTTAGTGCAGCTTTAGTGCAGTTTAATGCAGCTTTAGTGCAGTTTAATGCAGCTTTAGTGCAATTTAATGCAGCTTTAATGCAGCTTTAGTGCAGCTTTAGTGCAGTTTAATGCAGCTTTAGTGCAGCTTTAGTGCAGTTTAATGCAGCTTTAGTGCAGCTTTAATGCAGTTTAATGCAGCTTTAGTGCTGTTTAATGCAGCTTTAGTGCAGTTTAGTGCAGCTTTAATGCAGCTTTAGTGCAGCTTTAATGCAGTTTAATGCAGCTTTAGTGCTGTTTAATGCAGCTTTAGTGCAATTTAATGCAGCTTTAATGCAGCTTTAGTGCAGCTTTAGTGCAGTTTAATGCAGCTTTAGTGCAGCTTTAGTGCAGTTTAATGCAGCTTTAGTGCAGCTTTAATGCAGTTTAATGCAGCTTTAGTGCTGTTTAATGCAGCTTTAGTGCAGTTTAGTGCAGCTTTAATGCAGCTTTAGTGCAGCTTTAGTGCAGTTTAATGCAGCTTTAATGCAGCTTTAGTGCAGTTTAATGCAGCTTTAATGCAGCTTTAGTGCAGCTTTAGTGCAGTTTAATGCAGCTTTAATGCAGCTTTAGTGCAGCTTTAGTGCAGTTTAATCCAGCTTTAGTGCAGTTTAATGCAGCTTTAGTCCAGTTTAATGCAGCTTTAGTGCAGCTTTAGTGCAGCTTTAGTGCAGTTTAATGCAGCTTTAATGCAGCTTTAGTCCAGCTTTAGTGCTGTTTAATGCAGCTTTAGTGCAGTTTAGTGCAGCTTTAGTCCAGCTTTAGTGCAGTTTAATGTAGCTTTAGTGCTGTTTAATGCAGCTTTAGTGCAGTTTAATGCAGCTTTAGTCCAGCTTTAGTGCAGCTTTAGTGCAGTTTAGTGCAGCTTTAGTGCAGTTTAATGCAGCTTTAGTGCAGCTTTAGTGCAGTTAATTGCAGCTTTAGTGCAGTTTAATGCAGCTTTAATGCAGCTTTAGTGCAGTTTAGTGCAGCTTTAGTGCAGTTCAATGCAGCTTTAGTGCAGTTTAGTGCAGCTTTAGTGCAGTTTAGTGCAGCTTTAGTGCAGTTTAATGCAGCTTTAGTGCAGTTTAATGCAGTTTAATGCAGCTTTAGTGCAGTTTAATCCAGCTTTAGTGCAGTTTAATGCAGCTTTAGTGCAGATTAGTGCAGCTTTAGTGCAGTTTAATGCAGCTTTAGTGCAGTTTAATGCAGCTTTAGTGCAGTTTAGTGCAGTTTAATGCAGCTTTAGTGCAGTTTAGTGCAGTTTAATGCAGCTTTAGTGCAGTTTAATGCAGCTTTAGTGCTGTTTAATGCAGCTTTAGTGCAGTTTAATGCAGCTTTAGTGCTGTTTAGTGCAGCTTTCGTGCAGTTTAATGCAGCTTTAGTGCAGTTTAATGCAGCTTTAGTGCAGTTTAATGCAGCTTTAGTGCAGTTTAGTGCAGCTTTAGTGCTGTTTAATGCAGCTTTAGTGCAGTTTAATGCAGCTTTAATGCAGCTTTAGTGCAGCTTTAGTGCTGTTTAGTGCAGCTTTAGTGCAGTTTAATGCAGCTTTAGTGCAGTTTAATGCAGCTTTAGTGCAGTTTAATGCAGCTTTATTGCAGGTTAATGCAGCTTTAATGCAGTTTAATCCAGCTTTAGCGCAGTTTAGTGCAGCTTTAGTGCAGTTTAATGCAGCTTTAGTGCAGTTTAATGCAGCTTTAGTGCAGTTTAGTGCAGTTTAATGCAGCTTTAGTGCAGTTTAGTGCAGCTTTAGTGCAGTTTCATGCAGCTTTAGTGCAGTTTAATGCAGCTTTAGTGCTGTTTAATGCAGCTTTAATGCAGCTTTAGTGCAGTTTAATGCAGCTTTAGTGCAGTTTAATGCAGCTTTAGTGCAGTTTAATCCAGCTTTAGTGCAGTTTAATGCAGCTTTAGTGCAGTTTAATGCAGCTTTAATGCAGCTTTAGTGCAGCTTTAGTGCAGTTTAATGCAGCTTTAGTGCAGTTTAATGCAGCTTTAGTGCAGCTTTAGTGCAGCTTTAGTGCAGTTTAATGCAGCTTTAGTGCAGTTTAATGCAGCTTTAGTGCAATTTAATGCAGCTTTAATGCAGCTTTAGTGCAGCTTTAATGCAGCTTTAGTGCAGTTTAATGCAGCTTTAGTGCAGTTTAATGCAGCTTTAGTGCAGTTTAATGCAGCTTTAGTGCTGTTTAATGCAGCTTTAATGCAGCTTTAGTGCAGTTTAATGCAGCTTTAGTGCTGTTTAATGCAGCTTTAATGCAGCTTTAGTGCAGTTTAATGCAGCTTTAGTGCAGTTTAATGCAGCTTTAGTGCAGTTTAATGCAGCTTTAGTGCTGTTTAATGCAGCTTTAATGCAGCTTTAGTGCAGTTTAATCCAGCTTTAGTGCAGTTTAATGCAGCTTTAGTGCAGCTTTAGTGCAGCTTTAGTGCAGTTTAATGCAGCTTTAGTGCAGTTTAATGCAGCTTTAGTGCTGTTTAATGCAGCTTTAATGCAGCTTTAGTGCAGTTTAATGCAGCTTTAGTGCAGTTTAATGCAGCTTTAGTGCTGTTTAATGCAGCTTTAATGCAGCTTTAGTGCAGTTTAAAGCAGCTTTAATGCAGCTTTAGTGCTGTTTAATGCAGCTTTAGTGCTGTTTAATGCAGCTTTAGTGCAGTTTAGTGCAGTTTAATGCAGCTTTAGTGCAGTTTAATGCAGCTTTAGTGCTGTTTAATGCAGCTTTAGTGCTGTTTAATGCAGCTTTCGTGCAGTTTAATGCAGCTTTAGTGCAGTTTAATGCAGCTTTAGTGCAGTTTAATCCAGCTTTAGTGCAGTTTAGTGCAGCTGTTTAATGCAGCTTTAGTGCAGTTTAATGCAGCTTTAATGCAGCTTTAGTGCAGCTTTAGTGCAGTTTAATGCAGCTTTAGTGCAGTTTAATGCAGCTTTAGTGCTGTTTAATGCAGCTTTAGTGCAGTTTAATGCAGCTTTAGTGCAGTTTAATGCAGCTTTAGTGCAGTTTAGTGCAGTTTAATGCAGCTTTAGTGCAGTTTAATGCAGCTTTAGTGCAGTTTAGTGCAGTTTAATGCAGCTTTAGTGCAGTTTAGTGCAGTTTAATGCAGCTTTAAGTGCAGTTTAATGCAGCTTTAGTGCTGTTTAATGCAGCTTTAGTGCGGTTAGTGCAGTTTAATGCAGCTTTAGTGCTGTTTAATGCAGCTTTAATGCAGCTTTAGTGCAGTTTAATGCAGCTTTAGTGCAGTTTAATGCAGCTTTAGTGCAGTTTAATGCAGCTTTAGTGCTGTTTAATGCAGCTTTAATGCAGCTTTAGTGCAGTTTAATCCAGCTTTAGTGCAGTTTAATGCAGCTTTAGTGCAGCTTTAGTGCAGCTTTAGTGCAGTTTATTGCAGATTTAGTGCAGTTTAATGCAGCTTTAGTGCTGTTTAATGCAGCTTTAATGCAGCTTTAGTGCAGTTTAATGCAGCTTTAGTGCAGTTTAATGCAGCTTTAGTGCTGTTTAATGCAGCTTTAATGCAGCTTTAGTGCAGTTTAAAGCAGCTTTAATGCAGCTTTAGTGCAGTTTAATGCAGCTTTAGTGCAGTTTAATGCAGCTTTAGTGCAGTTTAGTGCAGTTTAATGCAGCTTTAGTGCAGTTTAATGCAGCTTTAGTGCTGTTTAATGCAGCTTTAGTGCTGTTTAATGCAGCTTTCGTGCAGTTTAATGCAGCTTTAGTGCAGTTTAATGCAGCTTTAGTGCAGTTTAATCCAGCTTTAGTGCAGCTTTAGTGCTGTTTAATGCAGCTTTAGTGCAGTTTAATGCAGCTTTAATGCAGCTTTAGTGCAGCTTTAGTGCAGTTTAATGCAGCTTTAGTGCAGTTTAATGCAGCTTTAGTGCTGTTTAATGCAGCTTTAGTGCAGTTTAATGCAGCTTTAGTGCAGTTTAATGCAGCTTTAGTGCAGTTTAGTGCAGTTTAATGCAGCTTTAGTGCAGTTTAATGCAGCTTTAGTGCAGTTTAGTGCAGTTTAATGCAGCTTTAGTGCAGTTTAGTGCAGTTTAATGCAGCTTTAGTGCAGTTTAATGCAGCTTTAGTGCTGTTTAATGCAGCTTTAGTGCAGTTTAATGCAGCTTTAGTGCTGTTTAGTGCAGCTTTCGTGCAGTTTAATGCAGCTTTAGTGCAGTTTAATGCAGCTTTAGTGCAGTTTAATGCAGCTTTAGTGCAGTTTAGTGCAGCTTTAGTGCTGTTTAATGCAGCTTTAGTGCAGTTTAATGCAGCTTTAATGCAGCTTTAGTGCAGCTTTAGTGCTGTTTAGTGCAGCTTTAGTGCAGTTTAATGCAGCTTTAGTGCAGTTTAATGCAGCTTTAGTGCAGTTTAATGCAGCTTTAGTGCAGTTTAATGCAGCTTTAATGCAGTTTAATCCAGCTTTAGCGCAGTTTAGTGCAGCTTTAGTGCAGTTTAATGCAGCTTTAGTGCAGTTTAATGCAGCTTTAGTGCAGTTTAGTGCAGTTTAATGCAGCTTTAGTGCAGTTTAGTGCAGCTTTAGTGCAGTTTCATGCAGCTTTAGTGCAGTTTAATGCAGCTTTAGTGCTGTTTAATGCAGCTTTAATGCAGCTTTAGTGCAGTTTAATGCAGCTTTAGTGCAGTTTAATGCAGCTTTAGTGCAGTTTAATCCAGCTTTAGTGCAGTTTAATGCAGCTTTAGTGCAATTTAATGCAGCTTTAATGCAGCTTTAGTGCAGCTTTAGTGCAGTTTAATGCAGCTTTAGTGCAGTTTAATGCAGCTTTAGTGCAGCTTTAGTGCAGCTTTAGTGCAGTTTAATGCAGCTTTAGTGCAGTTTAATGCAGCTTTAGTGCAATTTAATGCAGCTTTAATGCAGCTTTAGTGCAGCTTTAATGCAGCTTTAGTGCAGTTTAATGCAGCTTTAGTGCAGTTTAATGCAGCTTTAGTGCTGTTTAATGCAGCTTTAATGCAGCTTTAGTGCAGTTTAATGCAGCTTTAGTGCTGTTTAATGCAGCTTTAATGCAGCTTTAGTGCAGTTTAATGCAGCTTTAGTGCAGTTTAATGCAGCTTTAGTGCAGTTTAATGCAGCTTTAGTGCTGTTTAATGCAGCTTTAATGCAGCTTTAGTGCAGTTTAATCCAGCTTTAGTGCAGTTTAATGCAGCTTTAGTGCAGCTTTAGTGCAGCTTTAGTGCAGTTTAATGCAGCTTTAGTGCAGTTTAATGCAGCTTTAGTGCTGTTTAATGCAGCTTTAATGCAGCTTTAGTGCAGTTTAATGCAGCTTTAGTGCAGTTTAATGCAGCTTTAGTGCTGTTTAATGCAGCTTTAATGCAGCTTTAGTGCAGTTTAAAGCAGCTTTAATGCAGCTTTAGTGCAGTTTAATGCAGCTTTAGTGCAGTTTAGTGCAGTTTAATGCAGCTTTAGTGCAGTTTAATGCAGCTTTAGTGCTGTTTAATGCAGCTTTAGTGCTGTTTAATGCAGCTTTCGTGCAGTTTAATGCAGCTTTAGTGCAGTTTAATGCAGCTTTAGTGCAGTTTAATGCAGCTTTAGTGCAGTTTAATCCAGCTTTAGTGCAGTTTAATCCAGCTTTAGTGCAGCTTTAGTGCTGTTTAATGCAGCTTTAGTGCAGTTTAATGCAGCTTTAATGCAGCTTTAGTGCAGCTTTAGTGCAGTTTAATGCAGCTTTAGTGCAGTTTAATGCAGCTTTAGTGCTGTTTAATGCAGCTTTAGTGCAGTTTAATGCAGCTTTAGTGCAGTTTAATGCAGCTTTAGTGCAGTTTAGTGCAGTTTAATGCAGCTTTAGTGCAGTTTAATGCAGCTTTAGTGCAGCTTTAATGCAGCTTTAGTGCAGTTTAATGCAGCTTTAGTGCTGTTTAATGCAGCTTTAGTGCTGTTTAATGCAGCTTTAATGCAGCTTTAGTGCAGTTTAATGCAGCTTTAGTGCAGTTTAATGCAGCTTTAGTGCAATTTAATGCAGCTTTAGTGCTGTTTAATGCAGCTTTAGTGCAGTTTAATGCAGCTTTAATGCAGCTTTAGTGCAGTTTAATGCAGCTTTAGTGCAGTTTAATGCAGCTTTAGTGCAGCTTTAGTGCAGCTTTAGTGCAGTTTAATGCAGCTTAGTGCAGTTTAATGCAGCTTTAGTGCTGTTTAATGCAGCTTTAGTGCAGTTTAATGCAGCTTTAGTGCAGTTTAATGCAGCTTTAGTGCAGTTTAATCCAGCTTTAGTGCTGTTTAATGCAGCTTTAGTGCAGTTTAATGCAGCTTTAGTGCAGTTTAATGCAGTTTAATGCAGCTTTAGTGCAGTTTAGTGCAGCTTTAATGCAGCTTTAGTGCAGCTTTAGTGCAGTTTAATCCAGCTTTAGTGCAGTTTAATGCAGCTTTAATGCAGCTTTAGTGCAGTTTAATGCAGCTTTAGTGCAGCTTTAGTGCAGCTTTAGTGCAGTTTAATGCAGCTTTAATGCAGCTTTAGTGCAGCTTAATGCAGCTTTAGTGCAGTTTAATGCAGCTTTAGTGCAGTTTAATGCAGCTTTAATGCAGCTTTAGTGCAGCTTTAGTGCAGTTTAATGCAGCTTTAGTGCAGTTTAATGCAGCTTTAGTCCAGCTTTAGTGCTGTTTAATGCAGCTTTAGTCCAGCTTTAGTGCTGTTTAATGCAGCTTTAGTGCAGTTTAATGCAGCTTTAGTGCAGTTTAATGCAGCTTTAATGCAGCTTTAGTGCAGTTTAGTGCAGCTTTAGTGCAGTTTAATGCAGCTTTAGTCCAGCTTTAGTGCTGTTTAGTGCAGCTTTAGTGCAGCTTTAGTGCAGTTTAATGCAGCTTTAGTGCAGTTTAATGCAGCTTTAGTGCAGTTTAATGCAGCTTTAATGCAGCTTTAGTGCAGTTTAGTGCAGCTTTAGTGCAGTTTAATGCAGCTTTAGTGCAGTTTAATGCAGCTTTAGTGCAGTTTAGTGCAGCTTTAGTGCAGTTTAATCCAGCTTTAGTGCAGTTTAATGCAGCTTTAGTGCAGTTTAATGCAGCTTTAGTGCAGTTTAATGCAGCTTTAGTGCAGTTTAATGCAGCTTTAGTGCAGTGTAATGCAGCTTTAGTGCAGTTTAATGCAGCTTTAGTGCAGTTTAATGCAGCTTTAGTGCCGTTTAATGCAGCTTTAGTGCAGTTTAATGCAGCTTTAGTGCAGTTTAATCCAGCTTTAGTGCAGTTTAATGCAGCTTTAGTGCAGTTTAATGCAGCTTTAGTGCAGTTTAATCCAGCTTTAGAGCGGCTTAATGCAGCTTTAGTGCAGTTTAATGCAGCTTTAGTGCAGCTTAATGCAGCTTTAGTGCAGTTTAATGCACCTTTAGTGCTGTTTAATGCAGCTTTAGTGCAGTTTAATGCAGCTTTAGTGCAGTTTAATGCAGCTTTAGTGCAGTTTAATGCAGCTTTAGTGCTGTTTAGTGCAGTTTAATGCAGCTTTAGTACAGTTTAATGCAGCTTTAGTGCAGTTTAATGCAGCTTTAGTGCAGTTTAATGCACCTTTAGTGCTGTTTAATGCAGCTTTAGTGCAGTTTAATGCAGCTTTAGTGCAGTTTAATGCAGCTTTAGTGCAGTTTAATGCAGCTTTAGTGCAGCTTTAGTGCAGTTTAATGCAGCTTTAGTGCAGTTTAATGCAGCTTTAGTGCAGTTTAATGCAGCTTTAGTGCAGCTTTAGTGCAGCTTTAGTGCAGCTTTAGTGCAGTTTAATGCAGCTTTAGTGCAGTTTAATGCAGCTTTAGTGCAGTTTAATGCAGCTTTAGTGCAGTTTAGTGCAGCTTTAGTGCAGCTTAATGCAGCTTTAGTGCAGTTTAATGCACCTTTAGTGCAGTTTAATGCAGCGTAGTTCATGCATAAAAGCCTTAATATGTACAACTTGTCAAAATACATGTGTCCTACCAGGTCCCTTGAGAAGAGGACTGGTTCTCTAAGCATGTTAAACCCACCATGTGATCAACTGCATATTTAGGTTGGAATTCTTGTGCTGAGCTTTTGGCTTCATCCCCAACAGAAGGTCCTGTTCACCCCCTTCAGTGCTCAACCCAGAGTTACACCCTTGTCATGTAGTCCTAATATAAATGGAAGCTCTGCTCTGTTTGGTTTTGCTTGTTGTTTGTGTACAGCAGTACAGTAAACACTATGGAACGAGATTCATACATCACAGGAGAAGAAATCCTGTAATAATGATGTAAATAATAAGTGTTCGGTTAGGAAGACCTATCATCACTCTGATTCCACCCCAAGGGGAAGAGTCAGCAGGTGGAGCAAAATCCCAGGGTACGGAACTTTTGTAGGACAGACTCGAGACACAAGAGAGACTCAAGAGACACAAGATACAGAGAGACAGGGAGAGAGTAGGAGTCAGCGTTCCCAACCAGAAGATAGCTGAACTCCTAAGTTTGCGAGCGGCAAAGGAGGTAGTTAGATGTTTCTTGTCTGCTAAAGAGAGGTAGTTAGTTAAATTAGCGTCACCAGCCTCAGAACCTTGACTGCAATTGAACCGGACACAGGAAAAGCGGTTTGTAAGCTACAGAGACCCAGCAGCACACCAAGAGCCACGCATTAATCTGTGAGCAGATTAACCACCGAAAGGCTGTCATGCGCCACCCTCACATGGCCACGAGACGCCACCCTCAGACGGCCACGAGACGCCACCCTGAGACGGCCACGAGACGCCACCCTCAGACGGCCACGAGACGCCACCCTGAGACGGCCACGAGACGCCACCCTGAGACGGCCACGAGACGCCACCCTCAGACGGCCACGAGACGCCACCCTCAGACGGCCACGAGACTCCACCCTGAGACGGCCACGAGACGCCACCCTCAGACGGCCACGAGACGCCACCCTCAGACGGCCATGAGACGCCACCCTCAGACGGCCATGAGACGCCACCCTCAGATGGCCACGAGACGCCACCCTGAGACAGCCATGAGACGCCACCCTCAGACGGCCACGAGACGCCACCCTCAGATGGCCACGAGACTCCACCCTGAGACGGCCACGAGACGCCACCCTCAGACGGCCACGAGACGCCACCCTCAGACGGCCACGAGACGCCACCCTCAGATGGCCACGAGACGCCACCCTGAGACAGCCATGAGACGCCACCCTCAGACGGCCACGAGACGCCACCCTCAGATGGCCACGAGACTCCACCCTGAGACGGCCACGAGACGCCACCCTCAGACGGCCACGAGACGCCACCCTCAGACGGCCATGAGACGCCACCCTCAGATGGCCACGAGACGCCACCCTGAGACGGCCACGAGACGCCACCCTCAGACGGCCACGAGACGCCACCCTCAGACGGCCATGAGACGCCACCCTCAGATGGCCACGAGACGCCACCCTGAGACGGCCACGAGACGCTACCCTCAGACGGTCATGAGACGCCACCCTCAGACGGCCACGAGACGCCACCCTCAGACGGCCACGAGACACCACCCTCAGACGGCCATGAGACGCCACCCTCAGACGGCCATAAGACGCCACCCTGAGACGGCCACGAGACGCCTTCGCCAATCACTGACGGGAAGGTGTGTGCCAGCACGACGACACAGCATCTGCGACCAGCGAGGAGACAAAGCAACGCGTGAGCTCCGGCCTCAAACACGGCCCTTTGGAAGTCGGCTGATTCCCACGTAAGCCGGTTCCATCAACTGACAGTCAGGACTGTGACGCCAACTTATTTAATAAGACAGCGTTTGACAGGTTCATCTAACTCTTAACTCCAGACTTAGGTCACCGCTTTACAGAGACTCTTTCAAGTTCAAGTTTCCTGTGTCTTCCCGAGATCCGCCCTGCCTCATAGCATTTAACTGAACCACTTCACGCTGTTGTCCTTTTAACTTTGATCCTATTTGTAGTGTTTTGTTCCATTTTCTTTCATCTATCATTGAACGTAATCCATGGTAGTTTAATATTTAGCCAATAAACTCCATTTTATCGAAGCATCCTCGATGTGAGCGTCTCTCTCTCTCTTGCCCTGATCTGTGGACTCTGTTTAAATCCAGGTCACCTCACTCCCTCATCTAAAGGTCTGAGCAATAATATATTAATATTTCATAGACCACAAGAATAACAAGGGTTTTGTTTGGCTTCACACTGAAGTTCTCTCAACAAGCCCGTCACATTTAGCAGAAGAGCTGCCACAAGTTCTGATCTGCCCTCATCCACAGATGTTTAATGAGACAGAGATCCATATTTCATTAATCATCTAAGACTCCCACAATGTTTAATGTGATATTTAGATGAAGTAAATATTAATAATCGTTACTGCAGTCCTGCAAAAACATGTAAAACATCTAAAGTATCTGGCTGTTGTTAGCAGTTCCTGCATGAAAGCATTAATATCTACATCTTGTCACAAAGCCAGTAGAGATATTTACATTATTAACCTCAGCCCATCACTCATGATTCAGCTTCTGCTTATTATAGTATAACATGACTGTGGAATCTAACGACTGCAGTCAGCTCTAATAACTACAGTCAGCTCTAATAACTGCAGTCAGCTCTAATAACTGCAGTCAGCTCTAATAACTACAGTCAGCTCTAATAACTACAGTCAGCTCTAATAACTGCAGTCAGCTCTAATAACTACAGTCAGCTCTAATAACTGCAGTCAGCTCTAATAACTGCAGTCAGCTCTAATAACTACACTCAGCTCTAATAACTACAGTCAACTCTAATAACTACAGTCAGCTCTAATAACTGCAGTCAGCTCTAATAACTACAGTCAGCTCTAATAACTACAGTCAGCTCTAATAACTGCAGTCAGCTCTAATAACTGCAGTCAGCTCTAATAACTGTAGTCAGCACTAATAACTGCAGTCAGCTCTAATAACTACAGTCAACTCTAATAACTACAGTCAGCTCTAATAACTGCAGTCAGCTCTAATAACTACAGTCAGCTCTAATAACAGCAGTCAGCTCTAATAACTGCAGTCAGCTCTAATAACTGCAGTCAGCTCTAATAACTGCAGTCAGCTCTAATAACTACAGTCAACTCTAATAACTACAGTCAGCTCTAATAACTGCAGTCAGCTCTAATAACTACAGTCAGCTCTAATAACTACAGTCAGCTCTAATAACAGCAGTCAGCTCTAATAACTGCAGTCAGCTCTAATAACTGCAGTCAGCTCTAATAACTGTAGTCAGCACTAATAACTGCAGTCAGCTCTAATAACAGCAGTCAGCTCTAATAACAGCAGTCAGCTCTAATAACTGTAGTCAGCTCTAATAACAGCAGTCAGCTCTAATAACTACAGTCAGCTCTAATAACAGCAGTCAGCTCTAATAACTGCAGTCAGCTCTAATAACTGCAGTCAGCTCTAATAACTACAGTCAGCTCTAATAACAGCAGTCAGCTCTAATAACTGCAGTTAGCTCTAATAACTGCAGTCAGCTCTAATAACTGTAGTCAGCTCTAATAACTGCAGTCAGCTCTAATAACTGCAGTCAGCTCTAATAACTACAGTCAGCTCTAATAACAGTAGTCAGCTCTAATAACTGCAGTCAGCTCTAATAACAGCAGTCAGCTCTAATAACTGCAGTCAGCTCTAATAACTACAGTCAGCTCTAATAACTACAGTCAGCTCTAATAACTATAGTCAGCTCTAATAACAGCAGTCAGCTCTAATAACTACAGTCTGCTCTAATAACTGCAGTCAGCTCTAATAACTACAGTCAGCTCTAATAACTACAGTCAACTCTAATAACTACAGTCAGCTCTAATAACAGCAGTCAGCTCTAATAACTACAGTCAGTTCTAATAACTACAGTCAGCTCTAATAACAGCAGTCAGCTCTAATAACTGCAGTCAGCTCTAATAACAGCAGTCAGCTCTAATAACAGCAGTCAGCTCTAATAACTACAGTCAGCTCTAATAACTGCAGTCAGCTCTAATAACAGCAGTCAGCTCTCATAACTACAGTCTGCTCTAATAACTACAGTCAGCTCTAATAACAGCAGTCAGCTCTAATAACAGCAGTCAGCTCTAATAACTGCAGTCAGCTCTAATAACTACAGTCAGCTCTAATAACTGCAGTCAGCTCTAATAACTACAGTCAGCTCTAATAACTGCAGTCAGCTCTAATAACTACAGTCAGCTCTAATAACTACAGTCTGCTCTAATAACTGCAGTCAGCTCTAATAACTACAGTCTGCTCTAATAACTGCAGTCAGCTCTAATAACTACAGTCAGCTCTAATAACTGTAGTCAGCTCTCATAACTACAGTCTGCTCTAATAACTACAGTCAGCTCTAATAACTGCAGTCAGCTCTAATAACAGCAGTCAGCTCTAATAACTGCAGTCAGCTCTAATAACTGCAGTCAGCTCTAATAACTACAGTCAGCTCTAATAACAGCAGTCAGCTCTAATAACTGCAGTCAGCTCTAATAACTACAGTCAGCTCTAATAACAGCAGTCAGCTCTAATAACTACAGTCAACTCTAATAACTGCAGTCAGCTCTAATAACTACAGTCAGCTCTAATAACAGCAGTCAGCTCTAATAACTGCAGTCAGCTCTAATAACTACAGTCAGCTCTAATAACTACAGTCAACTCTAATAACTATAGTCAGCTCTAATAACAGCAGTCAGCTCTAATAACTACAGTCTGCTCTAATAACTGCAGTCAGCTCTAATAACTACAGTCAGCTCTAATAACTACAGTCAACTCTAATAACTACAGTCAGCTCTAATAACAGCAGTCAGCTCTAATAACTACAGTCAGTTCTAATAACTACAGTCAGCTCTAATAACTACAGTCAGCTCTAATAACAGCAGTCAGCTCTCATAACTACAGTCTGCTCTAATAACTACAGTCAGCTCTAATAACTGTAGTCAGCTCTAATAACTACAGTCAGCTCTAATAACAGCAGTCAGCTCTAATAACTGCAGTCAGCTCTAATAACAGCAGTCAGCTCTAATAACAGCAGTCAGCTCTAATAACTACAGTCAGCTCTAATAACTGCAGTCAGCTCTAATAACAGCAGTCAGCTCTAATAACAGCAGTCATCTCTAATAACTACAGTCAGCTCTAATAACAGCAGTCAGCTCTAATAACAGCAGTCAGCTCTAATAACTGCAGTCAGCTCTAATAACTACAGTCAGCTCTAATAACTGCAGTCAGCTCTAATAACTACAGTCAGCTCTAATAACTGCAGTCAGCTCTAATAACTACAGTCAGCTCTAATAACTGCAGTCAGCTCTAATAACTACAGTCAGCTCTAATAACTGCAGTCAGCTCTAATAACTGCAGTCAGCTCTAATAACTGCAGTCAGCTCTAATAACTACAGTCAGCTCTAATAACTACAGTCTGCTCTAATAACTGCAGTCAGCTCTAATAACTACAGTCAGCTCTAATAACTGTAGTCAGCTCTCATAACTACAGTCTGCTCTAATAACTACAGTCAGCTCTAATAACTGCAGTCAGCTCTAATAACAGCAGTCAGCTCTAATAACTGCAGTCAGCTCTAATAACTGCAGTCAGCTCTAATAACTACAGTCAGCTCTAATAACTACAGTCAGCTCTAATAACTGCAGTCAGCTCTAATAACTACAGTCAGCTCTAATAACTACAGTCAGCTCTAATAACAGCAGTCAGCTCTAATAACTACAGTCAGCTCTAATAACTGCAGTCAGCTCTAATAACTGCAGTCAGCTCTAATAACAGCAGTCAGCTCTAATAACTACAGTCAGCTCTAATAACTGCAGTCAGCTCTAATAACTACAGTCTGCTCTAATAACTGTAGTCAGCTCTAATAACTGCAGTCAGCTCTAATAACTACAGTCAGCTCTAATAACTACAGTCAGCTCTAATAACTGCAGTCATCTCTAATAACTGCAGTCAGCTCTAATAACTGCAGTCAGCTCTAATAACTGCAGTCAGCTCTAATAACTACAGTCAGCTCTAATAACTGCAGTCAGCTCTAATAACTGCAGTCAGCTCTAATAACTGCAGTCAGCTCTAATAACTACAGTCAGCTCTAATAACTACAGTCAGCTCTAATAACTGCAGTCATCTCTAATAACTGTAGTCAGCTCTAATAACTGCAGTCAGCTCTAATAACTACAGTCAGCACTAATAACTGCAGTCAGCTCTAATAACTACAGTCTGCTCTAATAACTGCAGTCAGCTCTAATAACTGCAGTCAGCTCTAATAACTACAGTCAGCACTAATAACTACAGTCAGCACTAATAACTGCAGTCAGCTCTAATAACTGCAGTCAGCTCTAATAACTGCAGTCAGCTCTAATAACTGCAGTCAGCTCTAATAACTACAGTCAGCTCTAATAACTGCAGTCAGCTCTAATAACTGCAGTCAGCTCTAATAACTGCAGTCAGCTCTAATAACTGCAGTCAGCTCTAATAACTACAGTCAGCTCTAATAACTGTAGTCAGCTCTAATAACTGCAGTCAGCTCTAATAACTACAGTCAGCTCTAATAACTACAGTCAGCTCTAATAACTGCAGTCAGCTCTAATAACTGCAGTCAGCTCTAATAACTACAGTCAGCTCTAATAACTGCAGTCAGCTCTAATAACTGCAGTCAGCTCTAATAACTACAGTCAGCTCTAATAACTGCAGTCAGCTCTAATAACAGCAGTCAGCTCTAATAACTACAGTCAGCTCTAATAACTACAGTCAGCTCTAATAACTGCAGTCAGCTCTAATAACTACAGTCAGCTCTAATAACTACAGTCAGCTCTAATAACTGCAGTCAGCTCTAATAACTGCAGTCAGCTCTAATAACAGCAGTCAGCTCTAATAACTACAGTCAGCTCTAATAACTACAGTCAGCTCTAATAACTGTAGTCAGCTCTAATAACTGCAGTCAGCTCTAATAACTGCAGTCAGCTCTAATAACAGCAGTCAGCTCTAATAACTACAGTCAGCTCTAATAACAGCAGTCAGCTCTAATAACTACAGTCAGCTCTAATAACAGCAGTCAGCTCTAATAACTGCAGTCAGCTCTAATAACTACAGTCAGCTCTAATAACTACAGTCAGCTCTAATAACAGCAGTCAGCTCTAATAACTGCAGTCAGCTCTAATAACTACAGTCAGCTCTAATAACTACAGTCAGCTCTAATAACTGCAGTCAGCTCTAATAACTGCAGTCAGCTCTAATAACAGCAGTCAGCTCTAATAACTACAGTCAGCTCTAATAACAGCAGTCAGCTCTAATAACTACAGTCAGCTCTAATAACAGCAGTCAGCTCTAATAACTGCAGTCAGCTCTAATAACTACAGTCAGCTCTAATAACAGCAGTCAGCTCTAATAACTGTAGTCAGCTCTAATAACTACAGTCAGCTCTAATAACTACAGTCAGCTCTAATAACTACAGTCAGCTCTAATAACTGTAGTCAGCTCTAATAACTGCAGTCAGCTCTAATAACTACAGTCAGCTCTAATAACAGCAGTCAGCTCTAATAACTACAGTCAGCTCTAATAACTACAGTCAGCTCTAATAACAGCAGTCAGCTCTAATAACTGTAGTCAGCTCTAATAACTACAGTCAGCTCTAATAACTACAGTCAACTCTAATAACAGCAGTCAGCTCTAATAACTGTAGTCAGCTCTAATAACTGCAGTCAGCTCTAATAACTACAGTCAGTCCTAATAACTGCAGTCAGCTCTAATAACAGCAGTCAGGTCTAATAACTACAGTCAGCTCTAATAACTGCAGTCAGCTCTAATAACTACAGTCAGCTCTAATAACTACAGTCAGCTCTAATAACTGCAGTCAGCTCTAATAACAGCAGTCAGCTCTAATAACTACAGTCAGCTCTAATAACTACAGTCAGCTCTAATAACTGCAGTCAGCTCTAATAACTACAGTCAGCTCTAATAACTGCAGTCAGCTCTAATAACTACAGTCAGCTCTAATAACTACAGTCAGCTCTAATAACTGCAGTCAGCTCTAATAACTGCAGTCAGCTCTAATAACTGCAGTCAGCTCTAATAACAGCAGTCAGCTCTAATAACTACAGTCAGCTCTAATAACTACAGTCAGCTCTAATAACAGCAGTCAGCTCTAATAACTGTAGTCAGCTCTAATAACTGCAGTCAGCTCTAATAACTACAGTCAGCTCTAATAACTGCAGTCAGCTCTAATAACTACAGTCAGCTCTAATAACTACAGTCAGCTCTAATAACTGCAGTCAGCTCTAATAACTACAGTCAGCTCTAATAACAGCAGTCAGCTCTAATAACAGCAGTCAGCTCTAATAACTGTAGTCAGCTCTAATAACTGCAGTCAGCTCTAATAACTACAGTCAGCTCTAATAACTACAGTCAGCTCTAATAACTGTAGTCAGCTCTAATAACTACAGTCAGCTCTAATAACTGCAGTCAGCTCTAATAACTGTAGTCAGCTCTAATAACTACAGTCAGCTCTAATAACTACAGTCAGCTCTAATAACTACAGTCAGCTCTAATAACTGCAGTCAGCTCTAATAACTACAGTCAGCTCTAATAACTACAGTCAGCTCTAATAACAGCAGTCAGCTCTAATAACTGCAGTCAGCTCTAATAACAGCAGTCAGCTCTAATAACTACAGTCAGCTCTAATAACTGCAGTCAGCTCTAATAACTACAGTCAGCTCTAATAACTACAGTCAGCTCTAATAACAGCAGTCAGCTCTAATAACTGCAGTCAGCTCTAATAACTACAGTCAGCTCTAATAACAGCAGTCAGCTCTAATAACTACAGTCAGCTCTAATAACAGCAGTCAGCTCTAATAACTGCAGTCAGCTCTAATAACAGCAGTCAGCTCTAATAACTGCAGTCAGCTCTAATAACTGCAGTCAGCTCTAATAACTACAGTCAGCTCTAATAACTGCAGTCAGCTCTAATAACTGCAGTCAGCTCTAATAACAGCAGTCAGCTCTAATAACTGCAGTCAGCTCTAATAACTACAGTCAGCTCTAATAACAGCAGTCAGCTCTAATAACTACAGTCAGCTCTAATAACTGCAGTCAGCTCTAATAACTACAGTCAGCTCTAATAACTGCAGTCAGCTCTAATAACTACAGTCAGCTCTAATAACTGCAGTCAGCTCTAATAACTGCAGTCAGCTCTAATAACTACAGTCAGCTCTAATAACTGCAGTCAGCTCTAATAACTACAGTCAGCTCTAATAACTGTAGTCAGCTCTAATAACTGCAGTCAGCTCTAATAACTACAGTCAGCTCTAATAACTACAGTCAGCTCTAATAACTGCAGTCATCTCTAATAACTGCAGTCAGCTCTAATAACTACAGTCAGCTCTAATAACTGCAGTCAGCTCTAATAACTGCAGTCAGCTCTAATAACTACAGTCAGCTCTAATAACTGCAGTCAGCTCTAATAACTACAGTCAGCTCTAATAACTACAGTCAGCTCTAATAACTACAGTCAGCTCTAATAACTACAGTCAGCTCTAATAACTGCAGTCAGCTCTAATAACTGCAGTCAGCTCTAATAACAGCAGTCAGCTCTAATAACTACAGTCAGCTCTAATAACTACAGTCAGCTCTAATAACAGCAGTCAGCTCTAATAACTGCAGTCAGCTCTAATAACTACAGTCAGCTCTAATAACTACAGTCAGCTCTAATAACAGCAGTCAGCTCTAATAACTGTAGTCAGCTCTAATAACTACAGTCAGCTCTAATAACTACAGTCAGCTCTAATAACAGCAGTCAGCTCTAATAACTGCAGTCAGCTCTAATAACTGCAGTCAGCTCTAATAACTGCAGTCAGCTCTAATAACTGCAGTCAGCTCTAATAACTACAGTCAGCTCTAATAACAGCAGTCAGCTCTAATAACTACAGTCAGCTCTAATAACAGCAGTCAGCTCTAATAACTGCAGTCAGCTCTAATAACTACAGTCAGCTCTAATAACTGCAGTCAGCTCTAATAACTGCAGTCAGCTCTAATAACTACAGTCAGCTCTAATAACTGCAGTCAGCTCTAATAACTGCAGTCAGCTCTAATAACAGCAGTCAGCTCTAATAACTGCAGTCAGCTCTAATAACTACAGTCAGCTCTAATAACAGCAGTCAGCTCTAATAACTACAGTCAGCTCTAATAACTACAGTCAGCTCTAATAACTGCAGTCAGCTCTAATAACTACAGTCAGCTCTAATAACTGCAGTCAGCTCTAATAACTGCAGTCAGCTCTAATAACTACAGTCAGCTCTAATAACTACAGTCAGCTCTAATAACTGCAGTCAGCTCTAATAACTGCAGTCAGCTCTAATAACTACAGTCAGCTCTAATAACTGCAGTCAGCTCTAATAACTGCAGTCAGCTCTAATAACTACAGTCAGCTCTAATAACTGCAGTCAGCTCTAATAACTACAGTCAGCTCTAATAACTGCAGTCAGCTCTAATAACTACAGTCAGCTCTAATAACTGCAGTCAGCTCTAATAACTGCAGTCAGCTCTAATAACTACAGTCAGCTCTAATAACTACAGTCAGCTCTAATAACTGCAGTCAGCTCTAATAACTGCAGTCAGCTCTAATAACTGCAGTCAGCTCTAATAACTGCAGTCAGCTCTAATAACTACAGTCAGCTCTAATAACTGCAGTCAGCTCTAATAACTACAGTCAGCTCTAATAACAGCAGTCAGCTCTAATAACTACAGTCAGCTCTAATAACTGCAGTCAGCTCTAATAACTACAGTCAGCTCTAATAACTGCAGTCAGCTCTAATAACTACAGTCAGCTCTAATAACTGCAGTCAGCTCTAATAACTACAGTCAGCTCTAATAACTACAGTCAGCTCTAATAACTGCAGTCAGCTCTAATAACAGCAGTCAGCTCTAATAACTACAGTCAGCTCTAATAACTACAGTCAGCTCTAATAACTGCAGTCAGCTCTAATAACTACAGTCAGCTCTAATAACTACAGTCAGCTCTAATAACTGCAGTCAGCTCTAATAACAGCAGTCAGCTCTAATAACTAGCAGTCAGCTCTAATAACTACAGTCAGCTCTAATAACTACAGTCAGCTCTAATAACTACAGTCAGCTCTAATAACTGTAGTCAGCTCTAATAACTACAGTCAGCTCTAATAACTACAGTCAGCTCAAATAACTGTAGTCAGCTCTAATAACTGCAGTCAGCTCTAATAACTACAGTCAGCTCTAATAACTACAGTCAGCTCTAATAACTGCAGTCAGCTCTAATAACTGCAGTCAGCTCTAATAACTGCAGTCAGCTCTAATAAACACCAGTCAGCTCTAATAACTGTAGTCAGCTCTAATAACTACAGTCAGCTCTAATAACTGCAGTCAGCTCTAATAACTACAGTCAGCTCTAATAACTGCAGTCAGCTCTAATAACAGCAGTCAGCTCTAATAACTACAGTCAGCTCTAATAACTGCAGTCAGCTCTAATAACTACAGTCAGCTCTAATAACTACAGTCAGCTCTAATAACTGCAGTCAGCTCTAATAACAGCAGTCAGCTCTAATAACTACAGTCAGCTCTAATAACTACAGTCAGCTCTAATAACTGCAGTCAGCTCTAATAACTACAGTCAGCTCTAATAACTGCAGTCAGCTCTAATAACTACAGTCAGCTCTAATAACTACAGTCAGCTCTAATAACTGCAGTCAGCTCTAATAACTGCAGTCAGCTCTAATAACTGCAGTCAGCTCTAATAACTACAGTCAGCTCTAATAACTACAGTCAGCTCTAATAACTGCAGTCAGCTCTAATAACAGCAGTCAGCTCTAATAACTACAGTCAGCTCTAATAACTACAGTCAGCTCTAATAACTGCAGTCAGCTCTAATAACTGCAGTCAGCTCTAATAACAGCAGTCAGCTCTAATAACTACAGTCAGCTCTAATAACTACAGTCAGCTCTAATAACTGCAGTCAGCTCTAATAACTGCAGTCAGCTCTAATAACTGCAGTCAGCTCTAATAACAGCAGTCAGCTCTAATAACTACAGTCAGCTCTAATAACTGCAGTCAGCTCTAATAACTACAGTCAGCTCTAATAACAGCAGTCAGCTCTAATAACTGCAGTCAGCTCTAATAACTACAGTCAGCTCTAATAACTGCAGTCAGCTCTAATAACTACAGTCAGCTCTAATAACTGCAGTCAGCTCTAATAACTGCAGTCAGCTCTAATAACTGCAGTCAGCTCTAATAACAGCAGTCAGCTCTAATAACTGCAGTCAGCTCTAATAACTGCAGTCAGCTCTAATAACTGCAGTCAGCTCTAATAACAGCAGTCAGCTCTAATAACTGCAGTCAGCTCTAATAACTACAGTCAGCTCTAATAACTACAGTCAGCTCTAATAACTGCAGTCAGCTCTAATAACTGCAGTCAGCTCTAATAACTACAGTCAGCTCTAATAACTACAGTCAGCTCTAATAACAGCAGTCAGCTCTAATAACTGCAGTCAGCTCTAATAACTGCAGTCAGCTCTAATAACTACAGTCAGCTCTAATAACTGCAGTCAGCTCTAATAACTACAGTCAGCTCTAATAACTACAGTCAGCTCTAATAACTGCAGTCAGCTCTAATAACTACAGTCAGCTCTAATAACTACAGTCAGCTCTAATAACTGCAGTCAGCTCTAATAACTACAGTCAGCTCTAATAACTACAGTCAGCTCTAATAACTACAGTCAGCTCTAATAACTGCAGTCAGCTCTAATAACTACAGTCAGCTCTAATAACTACAGTCAGCTCTAATAACTGCAGTCAGCTCTAATAACTACAGTCAGCTCTAATAATAGCAGTCAGCTCTAATAACTACAGTCAGCTCTAATAACTACAGTCAGCTCTAATAACTGCAGTCAGCTCTAATAACAGCAGTCAGCTCTAATAACTGCAGTCAGCTCTAATAACTACAGTCAGCTCTAATAACTGCAGTCAGCTCTAATAACTGCAGTCAGCTCTAATAACTACAGTCAGCTCTAATAACTGCAGTCAGCTCTAATAACTGCAGTCAGCTCTAATAACTGCAGTCAGCTCTAATAACTACAGTCAGCTCTAATAACTGCAGTCAGCTCTAATAACTACAGTCAGCTCTAATAACTACAGTCAGCTCTAATAACAGCAGTCAGCTCTAATAACTGCAGTCAGCTCTAATAACTACAGTCAGCTCTAATAACTACAGTCAGCTCTAATAACTGCAGTCAGCTCTAATAACTACAGTCAGCTCTAATAACTACAGTCAGCTCTAATAACTGTAGTCAGCTCTAATAACTGCAGTCAGCTCTAATAACTACAGTCAGCTCTAATAACTACAGTCAGCTCTAATAACAGCAGTCAGCTCTAATAACTGCAGTCAGCTCTAATAACTACAGTCAGCTCTAATAACTGCAGTCAGCTCTAATAACTACAGTCAGCTCTAATAACAGCAGTCAGCTCTAATAACAGCAGTCAGCTCTAATAACTGCAGTCAGCTCTAATAACTGCAGTCAGCTCTAATAACTACAGTCAGCTCTAATAACTGCAGTCAGCTCTAATAACTACAGTCAGCTCTAATAACTACAGTCAGCTCTAATAACAGCAGTCAGCTCTAATAACTGTAGTCAGCTCTAATAACAGCAGTCAGCTCTAATAACTGCAGTCAGCTCTAATAACTACAGTCAGCTCTAATAACTACAGTCAGCTCTAATAACAGCAGTCAGCTCTAATAACTACAGTCAGCTCTAATAACTGCAGTCAGCTCTAATAACTACAGTCAGCTCTAATAACTACAGTCAGCTCTAATAACTGCAGTCAGCTCTAATAACAGCAGTCAGCTCTAATAACTACAGTCAGCTCTAATAACTACAGTCAGCTCTAATAACTGCAGTCAGCTCTAATAACTACAGTCAGCTCTAATAACTGCAGTCAGCTCTAATAACTACAGTCAGCTCTAATAACTACAGTCAGCTCTAATAACTGCAGTCAGCTCTAATAACTGCAGTCAGCTCTAATAACTGCAGTCAGCTCTAATAAACACCAGTCAGCTCTAATAACTACAGTCAGCTCTAATAACTACAGTCAGCTCTAATAACTGCAGTCAGCTCTAATAACTACAGTCAGCTCTAATAACTACAGTCAGCTCTAATAACTACAGTCAGCTCTAATAACTGCAGTCAGCTCTAATAACTGTAGTCAGCTCTAATAACAGCAGTCAGCTCTAATAACTACAGTCAGCTCTAATAACTACAGTCAGCTCTAATAACTGCAGTCAGCTCTAATAACTGCAGTCAGCTCTAATAACTGCAGTCAGCTCTAATAACAGCAGTCAGCTCTAATAACTGCAGTCAGCTCTAATAACTACAGTCAGCTCTAATAACTACAGTCAGCTCTAATAACTGCAGTCAGCTCTAATAACTACAGTCAGCTCTAATAACAGCAGTCAGCTCTAATAACTGCAGTCAGCTCTAATAACTACAGTCAGCTCTAATAACTGCAGTCAGCTCTAATAACTACAGTCAGCTCTAATAACTGCAGTCAGCTCTAATAACTGCAGTCAGCTCTAATAACTGCAGTCAGCTCTAATAACTGCAGTCAGCTCTAATAACAGCAGTCAGCTCTAATAACTGCAGTCAGCTCTAATAACTGTAGTCAGCTCTAATAACTACAGTCAGCTCTAATAACTGCAGTCAGCTCTAATAACTGCAGTCAGCTCTAATAACTACAGTCAGCTCTAATAACTACAGTCAGCTCTAATAACAGCAGTCAGCTCTAATAACTGCAGTCAGCTCTAATAACTGCAGTCAGCTCTAATAACTGCAGTCAGCTCTAATAACTACAGTCAGCTCTAATAACTGCAGTCAGCTCTAATAACTGCAGTCAGCTCTAATAACTACAGTCAGCTCTAATAACTACAGTCAGCTCTAATAACTGCAGTCAGCTCTAATAACTGCAGTCAGCTCTAATAACTAGCAGTCAGCTCTAATAACTACAGTCAGCTCTAATAACTAGCAGTCAGCTCTAATAACTGCAGTCAGCTCTAATAACTGCAGTCAGCTCTAATAACTGCAGTCAGCTCTAATAACAGCAGTCAGCTCTAATAACTGCAGTCAGCTCTAATAACTACAGTCAGCTCTAATAACTACAGTCAGCTCTAATAACTGCAGTCAGCTCTAATAACTACAGTCAGCTCTAATAACAGCAGTCAGCTCTAATAACTGCAGTCAGCTCTAATAACTACAGTCAGCTCTAATAACTGCAGTCAGCTCTAATAACTACAGTCAGCTCTAATAACTGCAGTCAGCTCTAATAACTGCAGTCAGCTCTAATAACTGCAGTCAGCTCTAATAACTGCAGTCAGCTCTAATAACAGCAGTCAGCTCTAATAACTGTAGTCAGCTCTAATAACTGCAGTCAGCTCTAATAACTGCAGTCAGCTCTAATAACTGCACTCAGCTCTAATAACTGCAGTCAGCTCTAATAACTACAGTCAGCTCTAATAACTACAGTCAGCTCTAATAACAGCAGTCAGCTCTAATAACTGCAGTCAGCTCTAATAACTACAGTCAGCTCTAATAACTACAGTCAGCTCTAATAACAGCAGTCAGCTCTAATAACTGCTAGTCAGCTCTAATAACTGCAGTCAGCTCTAATAACTACAGTCAGCTCTAATAACTACAGTCAGCTCTAATAACTGCAGTCAGCTCTAATAACTACAGTCAGCTCTAATAACAGCAGTCAGCTCTAATAACTGCAGTCAGCTCTAATAACTACAGTCAGCTCTAATAACTACAGTCAGCTCTAATAACTACAGTCAGCTCTAATAACTGCAGTCAGCTCTAATAACTACAGTCAGCTCTAATAACTACAGTCAGCTCTAATAACTGCAGTCAGCTCTAATAACTGCAGTCAGCTCTAATAACTACAGTCAGCTCTAATAACTACAGTCAGCTCTAATAACTACAGTCAGCTCTAATAACTGTAGTCAGCTCTAATAACAGCAGTCAGCTCTAATAACTGCAGTCAGCTCTAATAACTACAGTCAGCTCTAATAACTGCAGTCAGCTCTAATAACTGCAGTCAGCTCTAATAACTACAGTCAGCTCTAATAACAGCAGTCAGCTCTAATAACTGCAGTCAGCTCTAATAACTGCAGTCAGCTCTAATAACTGCAGTCAGCTCTAATAACAGCAGTCAGCTCTAATAACTACAGTCAGCTCTAATAACTGCAGTCAGCTCTAATAACTACAGTCAGCTCTAATAACTGCAGTCAGCTCTAATAACAGCAGTCAGCTCTAATAACTGCAGTCAGCTCTAATAACTACAGTCAGCTCTAATAACTGCAGTCAGCTCTAATAACTACAGTCAGCTCTAATAACTGTAGTCAGCTCTAATAACTACAGTCAGCTCTAATAACTGCAGTCAGCTCTAATAACTACAGTCAGCTCTAATAACTGCAGTCAGCTCTAATAACTGCAGTCAGCTCTAATAACTACAGTCAGCTCTAATAACTGCAGTCAGCTCTAATAACTGCAGTCAGCTCTAATAACTACAGTCAGCTCTAATAACTGCAGTCAGCTCTAATAACTGCAGTCAGCTCTAATAACTACAGTCAGCTCTAATAACTGCAGTCAGCTCTAATAACAGCAGTCAGCTCTAATAACTGCAGTCAGCTCTAATAACTGCAGTCAGCTCTAATAACTGCAGTCAGCTCTAATAACTGCAGTCAGCTCTAATAACTGCAGTCAGCTCTAATAACTACAGTCAGCTCTAATAACTACAGTCAGCTCTAATAACTGCAGTCAGCTCTAATAACTACAGTCAGCTCTAATAACTGCAGTCAGCTCTAATAACTGCAGTCAGCTCTAATAACTGCAGTCAGCTCTAATAACTGCAGTCAGCTCTAATAACTGCAGTCAGCTCTAATAACTAGTCAGCTCTAATAACTGCAGTCAGCTCTAATAACTGCAGTCAGCTCTAATAACTGCAGTCAGCTCTAATAACTGCAGTCAGCTCTAATAACAGCAGTCAGCTCTAATAACTACAGTCAGCTCTAATAACTGCAGTCAGCTCTAATAACTGCAGTCAGCTCTAATAACTGCAGTCAGCTCTAATAACTACAGTCAGCTCTAATAACAGCAGTCAGCTCTAATAACTGCAGTCAGCTCTAATAACTACAGTCAGCTCTAATAACTACAGTCAGCTCTAATAACTAGCAGTCAGCTCTAATAACTAGTCAGCTCTAATAACAGCAGTCAGCTCTAATAACTGCAGTCAGCTCTAATAACTACAGTCAGCTCTAATAACTACAGTCAGCTCTAATAACTGCAGTCAGCTCTAATAACTACAGTCAGCTCTAATAACTACAGTCAGCTCTAATAACAGCAGTCAGCTCTAATAACTGCAGTCAGCTCTAATAACTACAGTCAGCTCTAATAACTGCAGTCAGCTCTAATAACTACAGTCAGCTCTAATAACTACAGTCAGCTCTAATAACTGCAGTCAGCTCTAATAACTACAGTCAGCTCTAATAACTGCAGTCAGCTCTAATAACTACAGTCAGCTCTAATAACTGCAGTCAGCTCTAATAACTAGCAGTCAGCTCTAATAACTGCAGTCAGCTCTAATAACTACAGTCAGCTCTAATAACTACAGTCAGCTCTAATAACTGCAGTCAGCTCTAATAACTGCAGTCAGCTCTAATAACTGCAGTCAGCTCTAATAACTACAGTCAGCTCTAATAACTGCAGTCAGCTCTAATAACTACAGTCAGCTCTAATAACTGCAGTCAGCTCTAATAACTACAGTCAGCTCTAATAACTGCAGTCAGCTCTAATAACTACAGTCAGCTCTAATAACTGCAGTCAGCTCTAATAACTGCAGTCAGCTCTAATAACTGCAGTCAGCTCTAATAACTGCAGTCAGCTCTAATAACTGCAGTCAGCTCTAATAACTACAGTCAGCTCTAATAACTGCAGTCAGCTCTAATAACAGCAGTCAGCTCTAATAACTGCAGTCAGCTCTAATAACTGCAGTCAGCTCTAATAACTACAGTCAGCTCTAATAACTACAGTCAGCTCTAATAACTGCAGTCAGCTCTAATAACTGCAGTCAGCTCTAATAACTGCAGTCAGCTCTAATAACTGCAGTCAGCTCTAATAACTGCAGTCAGCTCTAATAACTACAGTCAGCTCTAATAACTGCAGTCAGCTCTAATAACTGCAGTCAGCTCTAATAACTGCAGTCAGCTCTAATAACTGCAGTCAGCTCTAATAACTGCAGTCAGCTCTAATAACTACAGTCAGCTCTAATAACTGTAGTCAGCTCTAATAACTACAGTCAGCTCTAATAACTACAGTCAGCTCTAATAACTGCAGTCAGCTCTAATAACTACAGTCAGCTCTAATAACTGCAGTCAGCTCTAATAACTACAGTCAGCTCTAATAACTGCAGTCAGCTCTAATAACAGCAGTCAGCTCTAATAACTGCAGTCAGCTCTAATAACTGCAGTCAGCTCTAATAACTACAGTCAGCTCTAATAACTGCAGTCAGCTCTAATAACTACAGTCAGCTCTAATAACTGCAGTCAGCTCTAATAACTACAGTCAGCTCTAATAACTGCAGTCAGCTCTAATAACTACAGTCAGCTCTAATAACTGCAGTCAGCTCTAATAACTACAGTCAGCTCTAATAACTGCAGTCAGCTCTAATAACTGCAGTCAGCTCTAATAACTACAGTCAGCTCTAATAACTGCAGTCAGCTCTAATAACAGCAGTCAGCTCTAATAACTGCAGTCAGCTCTAATAACTACAGTCAGCTCTAATAACTGCAGTCAGCTCTAATAACTACAGTCAGCTCTAATAACTGCAGTCAGCTCTAATAACTGCAGTCAGCTCTAATAACTACAGTCAGCTCTAATAACAGCAGTCAGCTCTAATAACTACAGTCAGCTCTAATAACTGCAGTCAGCTCTAATAACTACAGTCAGCTCTAATAACTGCAGTCAGCTCTAATAACTACAGTCAGCTCTAATAACAGCAGTCAGCTCTAATAACTGCAGTCAGCTCTAATAACTACAGTCAGCTCTAATAACTGCAGTCAGCTCTAATAACTGCAGTCAGCTCTAATAACTGCAGTCAGCTCTAATAACTACAGTCAGCTCTAATAAACACCAGTCAGCTCTAATAACTACAGTCAGCTCTAATAACTGCAGTCAGCTCTAATAACTACAGTCAGCTCTAATAACTACAGTCAGCTCTAATAACTGCAGTCAGCTCTAATAACTGCAGTCAGCTCTAATAACTGCAGTCAGCTCTAATAACTACAGTCAGCTCTAATAACTGCAGTCAGCTCTAATAACTACAGTCAGCTCTAATAACTGCAGTCAGCTCTAATAACTGCAGTCAGCTCTAATAACTACAGTCAGCTCTAATAACTGCAGTCAGCTCTAATAACTACAGTCAGCTCTAATAACTGCAGTCAGCTCTAATAACTACAGTCAGCTCTAATAACTGCAGTCAGCTCTAATAACTACAGTCAGCTCTAATAACTGCAGTCAGCTCTAATAACTGCAGTCAGCTCTAATAACTACAGTCAGCTCTAATAACTACAGTCAGCTCTAATAACTGCAGTCAGCTCTAATAACTACAGTCAGCTCTAATAACTGCAGTCAGCTCTAATAACTACAGTCAGCTCTAATAACTACAGTCAGCTCTAATAACTGCAGTCAGCTCTAATAACTACAGTCAGCTCTAATAACTGCAGTCAGCTCTAATAACTACAGTCAGCTCTAATAACTGCAGTCAGCTCTAATAACTAGTAGTCAGCTCTAATAACTAGCAGTCAGCTCTAATAACTGCAGTCAGCTCTAATAACTACAGTCAGCTCTAATAACTGCAGTCAGCTCTAATAACTACAGTCAGCTCTAATAACTGCAGTCAGCTCTAATAACTACAGTCAGCTCTAATAACTGCAGTCAGCTCTAATAACAGCAGTCAGCTCTAATAACTGTAGTCAGCTCTAATAACTGCAGTCAGCTCTAATAACAGCAGTCAGCTCTAATAACTACAGTCAGCTCTAATAACTACAGTCAGCTCTAATAACTGCAGTCAGCTCTAATAACTGCAGTCAGCTCTAATAACTGCAGTCAGCTCTAATAACAGCAGTCAGCTCTAATAACTACAGTCAGCTCTAATAACTACAGTCAGCTCTAATAACTGCAGTCAGCTCTAATAACTGCAGTCAGCTCTAATAACTGCAGTCAGCTCTAATAACTACAGTCAGCTCTAATAACTACAGTCAGCTCTAATAACTGCAGTCAGCTCTAATAACTGCAGTCAGCTCTAATAACTACAGTCAGCTCTAATAACTGCAGTCAGCTCTAATAACTGCAGTCAGCTCTAATAACTGCAGTCAGCTCTAATAACTGCAGTCAGCTCTAATAACTACAGTCAGCTCTAATAACTACAGTCAGCTCTAATAACTACAGTCAGCTCTAATAACTGCAGTCAGCTCTAATAACTGTAGTCAGCTCTAATAACTGCAGTCAGCTCTAATAACTACAGTCAGCTCTAATAAACACCAGTCAGCTCTAATAACTGCAGTCAGCTCTAATAACTACAGTCAGCTCTAATAACTGCAGTCAGCTCTAATAACTACAGTCAGCTCTAATAACTACAGTCAGCTCTAATAACAGCAGTCAGCTCTAATAACTGCAGTCAGCTCTAATAACTACAGTCAGCTCTAATAACTGCAGTCAGCTCTAATAACTGCAGTCAGCTCTAATAACTACAGTCAGCTCTAATAACTGCAGTCAGCTCTAATAACTACAGTCAGCTCTAATAACAGCAGTCAGCTCTAATAACTACAGTCAGCTCTAATAACTGCAGTCAGCTCTAATAACTACAGTCAGCTCTAATAACAGCAGTCAGCTCTAATAACTACAGTCAGCTCTAATAACTGCAGTCAGCTCTAATAACTACAGTCAGCTCTAATAACTGCAGTCAGCTCTAATAACAGCAGTCAGCTCTAATAACTGCAGTCAGCTCTAATAACTGCAGTCAGCTCTAATAACTACAGTCAGCTCTAATAACTGCAGTCAGCTCTAATAACAGCAGTCAGCTCTAATAACTGCAGTCAGCTCTAATAACTACAGTCAGCTCTAATAACAGCCATCAGCTCTAATAACTACAGTCAGCTCTAATAACTACAGTCAGCTCTAATAACTACAGTCAGCTCTAATAACTGCAGTCAGCTCTAATAACTGCAGTCAGCTCTAATAACTGCAGTCAGCTCTAATAACTGCAGTCAGCTCTAATAACTGCAGTCAGCTCTAATAACTGCAGTCAGCTCTAATAACTACAGTCAGCTCTAATAACTGCAGTCAGCTCTAATAACTACAGTCAGCTCTAATAACTACAGTCAGCTCTAATAACAGCAGTCAGCTCTAATAACTACAGTCAGCTCTAATAACTGCAGTCAGCTCTAATAACTACAGTCAGCTCTAATAACTGCAGTCAGCTCTAATAACTACAGTCAGCTCTAATAACTACAGTCAGCTCTAATAACTGCAGTCAGCTCTAATAACTACAGTCAGCTCTAATAACTGCAGTCAGCTCTAATAACTACAGTCAGCTCTAATAACTGCAGTCAGCTCTAATAACTACAGTCAGCTCTAATAACTACAGTCAGCTCTAATAACTGCAGTCAGCTCTAATAACTGCAGTCAGCTCTAATAACTGCAGTCAGCTCTAATAACTGTAGTCAGCTCTAATAACTGCAGTCAGCTCTAATAACTGCAGTCAGCTCTAATAACTACAGTCAGCTCTAATAACTGTAGTCAGCTCTAATAACTGCAGTCAGCTCTAATAACTGTATTCAGCTCTAATAACTGCAGTCAGCTCTAATAACTACAGTCAGCTCTAATAACTGTAGTCAGCTCTAATAACTGCAGTCATCTCTAATAACTGTATTCAGCTCTAATAACTGCAGTCAGCTCTAATAACTACAGTCAGCTCTATTAACTGCAGTCAGCTCTATTAACTGCAGTCATCTCTAATAACTGTATTCAGCTCTAATAACTACAGTCATCTCTAATAACTGCAGTCAGCTCTAATAACTGCAGTCAGCTCTAATAACTGCAGTCAGCTCTAATAACTACAGTCAGCTCTAATAACTACAGTCAGCTCTAATAACTGCAGTCAGCTCTAATAACTACAGTCAGCTCTAATAACTGCCGTCAGTTCTAATAACAGCAGTCAGCTCTAATAACTACAGTCAGCTCTAATAACTGTAGTCAGCTCTAATAACTGCAGTCAGCTCTAATAACTACAGTCAGCTCTAATAACTGCAGTCAGCTCTAATAACTACAGTCAGCTCTAATAACTACAGTCAGCTCTAATAACTACAGTCAGCTCTAATAACTACAGTCTGCTCTAATAACTACAGTCAGCTCTAATAACTGCAGTCAGCTCTAATAACTGCAGTCAGCTCTAATAACTGCAGTCAGCTCTAATAACTGCAGTCAGCTCTAATAACTACAGTCAGCTCTAATAACTGCAGTCAGCTCTAATAACTACAGTCAGCTCTAATAACTGCAGTCAGCTCTAATAACTACAGTCAGCTCTAATAACAGCAGTCAGCTCTAATAACAGCAGTCAGCTCTAATAACTACAGTCAGCTCTAATAACTGTAGTCAGCTCTAATAACTGCAGTCAGCTCTAATAACTGCAGTCAGCTCTAATAACTACAGTCAGCTCTAATAACTGCAGTCAGCTCTAATAACTACAGTCAGCTCTAATAACTGCAGTCAGCTCTAATAACTACAGTCAGCTCTAATAACTGTAGTCAGCTCTAATAACTGCAGTCAGCTCTAATAACTGCAGTCAGCTCTAATAACAGCAGTCAGCTCTAATAACTACAGTCAGCTCTAATAACTACAGTCAGCTCTAATAACTGCAGTCAGCACTAATAACTGCAGTCATCTCTAATAACTGTAGTCAGCTCTAATAACTGCAGTCAGCTCTAATAACTACAGTCAGCTCTAATAACTGTAGTCAGCTCTAATAACTACAGTCAGCTCTAATAACTGCAGTCAGCTCTAATAACTACAGTCAGCTCTAATAACTACAGTCAGATCTAATAACAGCAGTCAGCTCTAATAACTGCAGTCAGCTCTAATAACTGCAGTCAGCTCTAATAACTGCAGTCAGCTCTAATAACTACAGTCAGATCTAATAACAGCAGTCAGCTCTAATAACTGCAGTCAGCTCTAATAACTGTAGTCAGCTCTAATAACTGCAGTCAGCTCTAATAACTGCAGTCAGCTCTAATAACTGTATTCAGCTCTAATAACTGCAGTCAGCTCTAATAACTGCAGTCAGCTCGAATAACTGTAGTCAGCTCTAATAACTACAGTCAGCTCTAATAACTGCAGTCTGCTCTAATAACTACAGTCAGCTCTAATAACTGCAGTCAGCTCTAATAACTGTATTCAGCTCTAATAACTGCAGTCAGCTCTAATAACTGCAGTCAGCTCTAATAACTGTATTCAGCTCTAATAACTGCAGTCTGCTCTAATAACTACAGTCAGCTCTAATAACTGCAGTCAGCTCTAATAACTACAGTCAGCTCTAATAACTACAGTCAGCTCTAATAACTGCAGTCAGCTCTAATAACTGCAGTCAGCTCTAATAACTACAGTCAGCTCTAATAACTGCAGTCTGCTCTAATAACTACAGTCAGCTCTAATAACTACAGTCAGCTCTAATAACTACAGTCAGCTCTAATAACTGCAGTCAGCTCTAATAACTGCAGTCAGCTCTAATAACTACAGTCAGCTCTAATAACTGCAGTCTGCTCTAATAACTACAGTCAGCTCTAATAACTGCAGTCTGCTCTAATAACTACAGTCAGCTCTAATAACTGCAGTCTGCTCTAATAACTACAGTCAGCTCTAATAACTGCAGTCAGCTCTAATAACTACAGTCAGCTCTAATAACTGCAGTCAGCTCTAATAACTAGTCAGCTCTAATAACTACAGTCAGCTCTAATAACTGCAGTCTGCTCTAATAACTGCAGTCAGCTCTAATAACTGCAGTCAGCTCTAATAACTGTAAAGTGAGTCTGTAATAATTGTGGCAGGTCTTCTTGATGTTCTATGTTATAATAAGATTGTAATCTAAAGCCCATTTCAGCTGAAATTCTTGTGCTGAGCTTCTGATTTTTCCTCATTGCTGTTTGGACACAACTGAAATGTTTTACTGTGACAGGACAAATTTAAATATGACAGAGATACAGAACACTGGGAGCTGGTTACTTCAACTGTGTGTGTGTGTATGAGAGTGTGTGTGTATGTGTGTGTGTGTGTGTGTGCACGCGTGTGTGTGTATGAGAGTGTGTGTGTGTGTGTGTATGAGAGTGTGTGTGTGTGCGTGTGCACGTGTGTGTGTGAGTAAGTCAGTAACTCACTGTAGTTTCTCCAGTGTATAGTGCCGATCGTTCTTTAGTATATTGAGCTGCTCCACTCCTGAAGGTCCTAGTTGATTTGCGGTCAGATCCAGCTCTGTCAGGTATGAGGGGTTTGATTTCAGCGCTTTAACCAGTTCAGCACAGCCTTCATCTGTAATACTGCAGTTACTCAGTCTGCAGAGAGAAGAACAACTCCTTACATTTAAAGCTCAACACACACACACACACACACACACACACACACACACACACACACACACATACACACACACACCCTAACCCTGCATCCTTCTAAATATATCTGTGACCACAAATACAGTAAAACGTGAGTAAATACAGTAAAACGTGAGTAAATACATTAAAACATGAGGAAATACAGTAAAACGTGAGTAAATACAGTAAAATGTGAGTAAATACAGTAAAACATGAGGAAATACAGTAAAACGTGAGTAAATACAGTAAAACGTGAGGAAATACAGTAAAATGTGAGTAAATACAGTAAAACGTGAGGAAAGACAGTAAAACGTGAGTAAATACTGGCGACGCATTTGAAAGATGGAAACAGCTCCGAGCCCAGATGGACTTAAAAACGGATGCCGAGTTGACTAATTTTCTCCTGGACAGGTAAGCATTGAGCTTTAGCTAAGCTAAGCTAACCTTAACTAACTTATCACAGTTACTAGCAGGGATGGGCGTTTGAAGTCATTTCAGCATTTCCACCTCAGAGGCAGGTGTAAATATTCAGTAGATACTAAGTTCATCGTTTAAACTAGTGTGAGTGGCGCAGCCTGTTTTGATTTAGTGATCCAGAAACCTGAAATGAAACACTTGCGTTACAACTGGCCTACGTTTGAACAGCTGGTGCAACACTCAGCTATGGCCCAGCGCTAAAACAGGAACACATGAGCTCCATTATTCTGTGTGTCTTTACAGTGTTTACTCAGCAACATGTGTTTCCATCATAAAGAACATTTTAATCAGCTACAATATGAACCGTCACACAGTGAAGGAGCCTGTATGTGAGTTTGGCTGATTTTATCAAATACTTGCTGTTCATCTTTTTATCCAGGTCTTTTTATATTCTATGGGTCTAAATCCACACATGTGAATGGAAATCTACATTCCGACATTCCTGGACACATTCCAACATCCTCAGGTCTGATCTCCAGTTACAGGAAGCGTTTGGCTGCAGTTGAGGCTGCTAAGAGTGGCACAGCCACACTTTTCCACATGGTTGATGTTTTTCCTTCAGTAAAGGATCTTTCTGATGCTGCCATAGAACCTGTTCTTGTTTACATGTTTACAGGTACTGAATAAACAAAAGTCCTGAACTGACTGAAGCTCTTCTCTGAGCACATTAGTGTGCAGATTATAACAGAATCTACTCGTCTGATATCGTGTGTGTGTCGCCTCAGGCTAAACCACTGCTTTAAAGAGTGAGGAGAGCTCTGAGTGCAGGACACCTTAAATATCAGGGACAGTCCACTGCAGATTAGACCAATGATTAGCCCTCACAAATACTGACCAAATAACTGCCCAGATCATCACAGGACTGAGAAACTACACTTTACATTAAACACGTCAAAGAGAATCTACATTCAAATATCTGTCAGTATATAAGAGAACAAATCAGATCTAGAATCAGACCTGCTTTCACACATTCAGAGAAAGATCATGTCTTACTGCTGATCACACTCTGCTTAAACTACACTGTCAGAATCTTCTGCTTTCTGCCAAGAGGAACATCTTCACAATGTCTGCCTTCAACTACGGTGATGAAATAAACCAGATGGTCAAGCCGTTAACACTGAATGTCTCAATGCTGCAGTCCAGGGTCACTCAGTGTTAAACAACCCTGTTCCTAAAAAAGTTAGGATGCTGTACAAAATCTAAATAAAAACACTGGTAATGTTGTGTAATGCTTAAAAACCACATGTGCTGGACCATCACCCAGTAACTAATGAGCTTCATTTAGAACAGGTCAGTAACATGATGGGCATGAAAAGAGCATCCCAGAGAGCCTTTCAGAGGTTCAACAGAGCTACTCCTCATCTTTCTCAAAAGAGCCGCCCTTCATCTTCAACAGAGAGCAGGGACAAGGGTGAAGACCAATACTGGCTGACCCTGATCTTCAGACCCTCAGATGGGCCTGCATTAAAAACAGACTCTACTCTGTAGTGTAAAATCACTGCACGTCCTCAGGAAGACGTCTGAAAACCAGTGTCTCTGAACACAGTTCATCACTGCATCCACAGACACAAGTTAAAACTCTAAAACACAAAGAAGAAACCAAATAAAAACAGGATCCAGAAACGCTGCCACCTTCTCTGGGCCTGAGCTCATTTTTAGAAGGACTGAGGGGAAGTGGAAGTGTCCTGTAGTCCAATGAATCAAAGTTTGAAATTCTTCTTGGAAACCATGGACACTGTGTCCTCCAGCCTAAAGAGGACAGGGACCATCTGGCTTGTTACCAGCACACAGTTCAAAATCCGTCATCTGGGTTTTTTGGGGTACATTAGGGGTAACTAGTACATCTGTGAAGGCCCCATTAATGCTGAAGGATATATATACAGGCTGTGGAGCAACATATGCTGCCGTCTAGACGGCGTCTTTTTGAGGGAAGGCATTGATTATTTCAGCAAGACAATCATAAACCACATTCTGCACGTATTACAGCAGCGTGACTCTGCTGTGAAAGAGTCAGGCCAGTTTATTACCCAGACTGAATTGCAGACCCGTCAACCATGGAAAACATTAACAAGACCCTGAACTTATGAGCAGCTGAAATACCAAATCAAGCAAGAATGGGAAAAATCACTTCTTCATCAGTGCCCAAACGCTTACAGAGGGCTGGGGAAATAAGAGGAGGTGCAGCACAGATGTGAACCTGCCTCCCTCCCAACTTTGGTAAATGTGCTGCTGGCATCAAATTCAAAATGGGCATAAATTTACAAAAAACAATAAAACTGATCAGTTTCAACATTTGATGTTATTTTTGTGATTTTTTAATTAAACACAGGGTTTAAATGATTTGCACATCACTGCATTCTGTTTTATTTACATTTTGCACAGTGTCCCAGTTTTATTTGTAAATGTTATACAAGCATTTCACCGTCTTCATTTTAACCTTAGAGGAGGACCTGATGCTGCTAAAGCTCTTTTCTTTATTCCCAGGCCATCATTCCTTGGCCACACCCCCCCCCCCCCTCTTCACCACCCCAAACCTGCTGGATCGGGGGGGGCAGTTCCAGAAGGCATGATAGTGGTTATCTGTTAAAGCTGGACAGTGCTGGCCTTTATCACTGGGACTGAATCCCATACGGTGCAGTTTAGAGGCTGTAATATATGTTCTGTGGAGGCTTTTATACTGAAGTAGTTGGAGTTTTGAGCTGCTGGACATTGAGAAGATGGCACTGCATATATTTTGCCAGTTGACACTGCGTGTTTCTTTTATATCTGAGGTCCATTTTTCAGGTGGGAGTGAGATAGTGTTGTCCTTTGAAGCTAAAAGTATATATATGTGATAACATTTTCTGAGGTTTATGGGAGTGTAGTTTTAGTGTGTAGTGTAGTGTGTGAGGGGGGGGGTGATTGTGTGTGTGGGGGGGGTGATTTCAGAAATTTC
>NC_051219.1:2391570-2401570 GCF_015220715.1 Pygocentrus nattereri
AAACTGGACTTTCCAGGACTTCCGGTACGGCGCCACTGGGCTGAGACGTGTGTGGGAGTCGCTCCGTGACTTTTCTTGTTTTGCTCGGTCTTTCGGCCCATTTGTCTCATTTTTGAGTGTTCAGACACTCCTGGAGTCTCCATGACGCCAAAAGCTAAACGAAACGCTACGGCTTTGTCAGAGATGGAGGACGCTAACGCTCAAAGTGGGGCTAGCGCTCCTGCCCGGCTCTACAGCTAGCGGGGAGCTAACCACCGCTCTGCAAAAAGACGTGCTAATAGCCTCCATTCAGGAGGAGATTTCCACACTCAGAGCGGAGTTTATCGCTGAGCTCCGGTCATCTCATGCAAGTTTGACCACCAGCATTAACTCTCTCAGCTCAAAGGTTCGAGACATTGAAACTGCTGCCACGGATACGGACAAGCGAATCGCAGAGCTCGAAACAACGTGTGAAACGCTGGACTCGGAAAACAGGCGACTTAGAGAGGAAACGAACGACCTAGAGAATCGGTCCCGGAGGAACAAACTCCACATTATCGCCATTCCTGAGGGGGCAGAAGGCATTCCTGAGAGGGCAGAAGGCATTCCTGAGGGGGCAGAAGGTTCGCAGCCTACCACTTTCATGGGGTCCTTCTTCACAGAATTGTTTACTACCTTGAAGCTCCCCAATCCACTGGAGATTGATTGAGCCCACTGAGCTCCAGTTCCGAAGCCTCAGCCAGATGTTCAACCCAGACCAATGCTGGTTTGTTTTCACCGCTTCCAGGCTAAAGAGGAGATTCTTCACTTGTCCCGTCAGCAGGACCGTTAACCTCAAATTACCTGAGGCAGGTCTAAATTCCACATGCAGTATCCAGCCCGGCTGATCTTCCTCTTTGACGGATCCACGCATGAATTGGACTCTGCGGCTGAGGCATCTTCGTTCCTCAACGCTACAGTCCTTCCTACACTGAGGGCAGAACCTGACACTGCTGCTGAACTGAAAGTCTGACTGCAGCTTCACACAGAGGTTTGAGACTCTCGTCTGCTCTATTTTACAGAGGTAAACGCAGCTACGCCACCTAGCGGCCCAAACTCTGTGCTGCTCCTTATGCCGACTCAGTTCAGCGTCTGGACCTCAAACCTGACTCCTGTCCTAAGATCTGATTCAGGGAGTTGACTCTTATATTGTCCTATTTCATTTCATTAGTTCCTATATTTAAAACACGAGAGTTTATTTTAACATGTTCTACATTTGTCTGACGCAGACCATCAACTCAGAGCTCCTTCTTTAAACTCTCTCTAACTTTAATTAAACTCTATTAACACTGTATAAACTCCTCATCTCACTCAGACTGAGACCAGAAACAGAGCAGAGATCAGACATGAACATCATCACTGACTCACCATCAACTCAGAGCTCCTTCTTTAAACTCTCTAACTTTAATTAAACTCTATTAACACTGTATAAACTCCTCATCTCACTCAGACTGAGACCAGAAACAGAGCAGAGATCAGACATGAACATCATCACTGACTCACCATCAACTCAGAGCTCCTTCTTTAAACTCTCTCTAACTTTAATTAAACTCTATTAACACTGTATAAACTCCTCATCTCACTCAGACTGAGACCAGAAACAGAGCAGAGATCAGACATGAACATCATCACTGACACACCATCAACTCAGAGCTCCTTCTTTAAACTCTCTCTAACTTTAATTAAACTCTATTAACACTGTATAAACTCCTCATCTCACTCAGACTGAGACCAGAAACAGAGCAGAGATCAGACATGAACATCATCACTGACACACCATCAACTCAGAGCTCCTTCTTTAAACTCTCTCTAACTTTAATTAAACTCTATTAACACTGTATAAACTCCTCATCTCACTCAGACTGAGACCAGAAACAGAGCAGAGATCAGACATGAACATCATCACTGACTCACCATCACTCAGAGCTCCTTCTTTTAAACTCTCTCTAACTTTAATTAAACTCTATTAACACTGTATAAACTCCTCATCTCACTCAGACTGAGACCAGAAACAGAGCAGAGATCAGACATGAACATCATCACTGACTCACCATCAACTCAGAGCTCCTTCTTTAAACTCTCTCTAACTTTAATTAAACTCTATTAACACTGTATAAACTCCTCATCTCACTCAGACTGAGACCAGAAACAGAGCAGAGATCAGACATGAACATCATCACTGACTCACCATCAACTCAGAGCTCCTTCTTTAAACTCTCTCTAACTTTAATTAAACTCTATTAACACTGTATAAACTCCTCATCTCACTCAGACTGAGACCAGAAACAGAGCAGAGATCAGACATGAACATCATCACTGACTCACCATCAACTCAGAGCTCCTTCTTTAAACTCTCTCTAACTTTAATTAAACTCTATTAACACTGTATAAACTCCTCATCTCACTCAGACTGAGACCAGAAACAGAGCAGAGATCAGACATGAACATCATCACTGACTCACCATCAACTCAGAGCTCCTTCTTTAAACTCTCTCTAACTTTAATTAAACTCTATTAACACTGTATAAACTCCTCATCTCACTCAGACTGAGACCAGAAACAGAGCAGAGATCAGACATGAACATCATCACTGACTCACCATCAACTCAGAGCTCCTTCTTTAAACTCTCTCTAACTTTAATTAAACTCTATTAACACTGTATAAACTCCTCATCTCACTCAGACTGAGACCAGAAACAGAGCAGAGATCAGACATGAACATCATCACTGACTCACCATCAACTCAGAGCTCCTTCTTTAAACTCTCTCTAACTTTAATTAAACTCTATTAACACTGTATAAACTCCTCATCTCACTCAGACTGAGACCAGAAACAGAGCAGAGATCAGACATGAACATCATCACTGACTCACCATCAACTCAGAGCTCCTTCTTTAAACTCTCTCTAACTTTAATTAAACTCTATTAACACTGTATAAACTCCTCATCTCACTCAGACTGAGACCAGAAACAGAGCAGAGATCAGACATGAACATCATCACTGACTCACCATCAACTCAGAGCTCCTTCTTTAAACTCTCTCTAACTTTAATTAAACTCTATTAACACTGTATAAACTCCTCATCTCACTCAGACTGAGACCAGAAACAGAGCAGAGATCAGACATGAACATCATCACTGACTCACCATCAACTCAGAGCTCCTTCTTTAAACTCTCTCTAACTTTAATTAAACTCTATTAACACTGTATAAACTCCTCATCTCACTCAGACTGAGACCAGAAACAGAGCAGAGATCAGACATGAACATCATCACTGACTCACCATCAACTCAGAGCTCCTTCTTTAAACTCTCTCTAACTTTAATTAAACTCTATTAACACTGTATAAACTCCTCATCTCACTCAGACTGAGACCAGAAACAGAGCAGAGATCAGACATGAACATCATCACTGACTCACCATCAACTCAGAGCTCCTTCTTTAAACTCTCTCTAACTTTAATTAAACTCTATTAACACTGTATAAACTCCTCATCTCACTCAGACTGAGACCAGAAACAGAGCAGAGATCAGACATGAACATCATCACTGACTCACCATCAACTCAGAGCTCCTTCTTTAAACTCTCTCTAACTTTAATTAAACTCTATTAACACTGTATAAACTCCTCATCTCACTCAGACTGAGACCAGAAACAGAGCAGAGATCAGACATGAACATCATCACTGACTCACCATCAACTCAGAGCTCCTTCTTTAAACTCTCTCTAACTTTAATTAAACTCTATTAACACTGTATAAACTCCTCATCTCACTCAGACTGAGACCAGAAACAGAGCAGAGATCAGACATGAACATCATCACTGACTCACCATCAACTCAGAGCTCCTTCTTTAAACTCTCTCTAACTTTAATTAAACTCTATTAACACTGTATAAACTCCTCATCTCACTCAGACTGAGACCAGAAACAGAGCAGAGATCAGACATGAACATCATCACTGACTCACCATCAACTCAGAGCTCCTTCTTTAAACTCTCTCTAACTTTAATTAAACTCTATTAACACTGTATAAACTCCTCATCTCACTCAGACTGAGACCAGAAACAGAGCAGAGATCAGACATGAACATCATCACTGACTCACCATCAACTCAGAGCTCCTTCTTTAAACTCTCTCTAACTTTAATTAAACTCTATTAACACTGTATAAACTCCTCATCTCACTCAGACTGAGACCAGAAACAGAGCAGAGATCAGACATGAACATCATCACTGACTCACCATCAACTCAGAGCTCCTTCTTTAAACTCTCTCTAACTTTAATTAAACTCTATTAACACTGTATAAACTCCTCATCTCACTCAGACTGAGACCAGAAACAGAGCAGAGATCAGACATGAACATCATCACTGACTCACCATCAACTCAGAGCTCCTTCTTTAAACTCTCTCTAACTTTAATTAAACTCTATTAACACTGTATAAACTCCTCATCTCACTCAGACTGAGACCAGAAACAGAGCAGAGATCAGACATGAACATCATCACTGACTCACCATCAACTCAGAGCTCCTTCTTTAAACTCTCTCTAACTTTAATTAAACTCTATTAACACTGTATAAACTCCTCATCTCACTCAGACTGAGACCAGAAACAGAGCAGAGATCAGACATGAACATCATCACTGACTCACCATCAACTCAGAGCTCCTTCTTTAAACTCTCTCTAACTTTAATTAAACTCTATTAACACTGTATAAACTCCTCATCTCACTCAGACTGAGACCAGAAACAGAGCAGAGATCAGACATGAACATCATCACTGACTCACCATCAACTCAGAGCTCCTTCTTTAAACTCTCTCTAACTTTAATTAAACTCTATTAACACTGTATAAACTCCTCATCTCACTCAGACTGAGACCAGAAACAGAGCAGAGATCAGACATGAACATCATCACTGACTCACCATCAACTCAGAGCTCCTTCTTTAAACTCTCTCTAACTTTAATTAAACTCTATTAACACTGTATAAACTCCTCATCTCACTCAGACTGAGACCAGAAACAGAGCAGAGATCAGACATGAACATCATCACTGACTCACCATCAACTCAGAGCTCCTTCTTTAAACTCTCTCTAACTTTAATTAAACTCTATTAACACTGTATAAACTCCTCATCTCACTCAGACTGAGACCAGAAACAGAGCAGAGATCAGACATGAACATCATCACTGACTCACCATCAACTCAGAGCTCCTTCTTTAAACTCTCTCTAACTTTAATTAAACTCTATTAACACTGTATAAACTCCTCATCTCACTCAGACTGAGACCAGAAACAGAGCAGAGATCAGACATGAACATCATCACTGACTCACCATCAACTCAGAGCTCCTTCTTTAAACTCTCTCTAACTTTAATTAAACTCTATTAACACTGTATAAACTCCTCATCTCACTCAGACTGAGACCAGAAACAGAGCAGAGATCAGACATGAACATCATCACTGACTCACCATCAACTCAGAGCTCCTTCTTTAAACTCTCTCTAACTTTAATTAAACTCTATTAACACTGTATAAACTCCTCATCTCACTCAGACTGAGACCAGAAACAGAGCAGAGATCAGACATGAACATCATCACTGACTCACCATCAACTCAGAGCTCCTTCTTTAAACTCTCTCTAACTTTAATTAAACTCTATTAACACTGTATAAACTCCTCATCTCACTCAGACTGAGACCAGAAACAGAGCAGAGATCAGACATGAACATCATCACTGACTCACCATCAACTCAGAGCTCCTTCTTTAAACTCTCTCTAACTTTAATTAAACTCTATTAACACTGTATAAACTCCTCATCTCACTCAGACTGAGACCAGAAACAGAGCAGAGATCAGACATGAACATCATCACTGACTCACCATCAACTCAGAGCTCCTTCTTTAAACTCTCTCTAACTTTAATTAAACTCTATTAACACTGTATAAACTCCTCATCTCACTCAGACTGAGACCAGAAACAGAGCAGAGATCAGACATGAACATCATCACTGACTCACCATCAACTCAGAGCTCCTTCTTTAAACTCTCTCTAACTTTAATTAAACTCTATTAACACTGTATAAACTCCTCATCTCACTCAGACTGAGACCAGAAACAGAGCAGAGATCAGACATGAACATCATCACTGACTCACCATCAACTCAGAGCTCCTTCTTTAAACTCTCTCTAACTTTAATTAAACTCTATTAACACTGTATAAACTCCTCATCTCACTCAGACTGAGACCAGAAACAGAGCAGAGATCAGACATGAACATCATCACTGACTCACCATCAACTCAGAGCTCCTTCTTTAAACTCTCTCTAACTTTAATTAAACTCTATTAACACTGTATAAACTCCTCATCTCACTCAGACTGAGACCAGAAACAGAGCAGAGATCAGACATGAACATCATCACTGACTCACCATCAACTCAGAGCTCCTTCTTTAAACTCTCTCTAACTTTAATTAAACTCTATTAACACTGTATAAACTCCTCATCTCACTCAGACTGAGACCAGAAACAGAGCAGAGATCAGACATGAACATCATCACTGACTCACCATCAACTCAGAGCTCCTTCTTTAAACTCTCTCTAACTTTAATTAAACTCTATTAACACTGTATAAACTCCTCATCTCACTCAGACTGAGACCAGAAACAGAGCAGAGATCAGACATGAACATCATCACTGACTCACCATCAACTCAGAGCTCCTTCTTTAAACTCTCTCTAACTTTAATTAAACTCTATTAACACTGTATAAACTCCTCATCTCACTCAGACTGAGACCAGAAACAGAGCAGAGATCAGACATGAACATCATCACTGACTCACCATCAACTCAGAGCTCCTTCTTTAAACTCTCTCTAACTTTAATTAAACTCTATTAACACTGTATAAACTCCTCATCTCACTCAGACTGAGACCAGAAACAGAGCAGAGATCAGACATGAACATCATCACTGACTCACCATCAACTCAGAGCTCCTTCTTTAAACTCTCTCTAACTTTAATTAAACTCTATTAACACTGTATAAACTCCTCATCTCACTCAGACTGAGACCAGAAACAGAGCAGAGATCAGACATGAACATCATCACTGACTCACCATCAACTCAGAGCTCCTTCTTTAAACTCTCTCTAACTTTAATTAAACTCTATTAACACTGTATAAACTCCTCATCTCACTCAGACTGAGACCAGAAACAGAGCAGAGATCAGACATGAACATCATCACTGACTCACCATCAACTCAGAGCTCCTTCTTTAAACTCTCTCTAACTTTAATTAAACTCTATTAACACTGTATAAACTCCTCATCTCACTCAGACTGAGACCAGAAACAGAGCAGAGATCAGACATGAACATCATCACTGACTCACCATCAACTCAGAGCTCCTTCTTTAAACTCTCTCTAACTTTAATTAAACTCTATTAACACTGTATAAACTCCTCATCTCACTCAGACTGAGACCAGAAACAGAGCAGAGATCAGACATGAACATCATCACTGACTCACCATCAACTCAGAGCTCCTTCTTTAAACTCTCTCTAACTTTAATTAAACTCTATTAACACTGTATAAACTCCTCATCTCACTCAGACTGAGACCAGAAACAGAGCAGAGATCAGACATGAACATCATCACTGACTCACCATCAACTCAGAGCTCCTTCTTTAAACTCTCTCTAACTTTAATTAAACTCTATTAACACTGTATAAACTCCTCATCTCACTCAGACTGAGACCAGAAACAGAGCAGAGATCAGACATGAACATCATCACTGACTCACCATCAACTCAGAGCTCCTTCTTTAAACTCTCTCTAACTTTAATTAAACTCTATTAACACTGTATAAACTTCCTCATCTCACTCAGACTGAGACCAGAAACAGAGCAGAGATCAGACATGAACATCATCACTGACTCACCATCAACTCAGAGCTCCTTCTTTAAACTCTCTCTAACTTTAATTAAACTCTATTAACACTGTAGAAACTCCTCATCTCACTCAGACTGAGACCAGAAACAGAGCAGAGATCAGACATGAACATCATCACTGACTCACCATCAACTCAGAGCTCCTTCTTTAAACTCTCTCTAACTTTAATTAAACTCTATTATCACTGTATAAACTCCTCATCTCACTCAGACCGAGACCAGAAACAGAGCAGAGATCAGACATGAACATCATCACTGACACACCATCAACTCAGAGCTCCTTCTTTAAACTCTCTCTAACTTTAATTAAACTCTATTAACACTGTATAAACTTCTCATCTCACTCAGACTGAGACCAGAAACAGAGCAGAGATCAGACATGAACATCATCACTGACTCACCATCAACTCAGAGCTCCTTCTTTAAACTCTCTCTAACTTTAATTAAACTCTATTAACACTGTATAAACTCCTCATCTCACTCAGACTGAGACCAGAAACAGAGCAGAGATCAGACATGAACATCATCACTGACTCACCATCAACTCAGAGCTCCTTCTTTAAACTCTCTCTAACTTTAATTAAACTCTATTAACACTGTAGAAACTCCTCATAATTCTCAGCAGTATCAGCAAACACAATGATTTTTTAAGGTGGAACTGCTTTTAAGGTTGAATTGCACTCAGATGGCACAGAATTTAATGTGGAAGTTCAATTAATATAGCATTAAGTATAAGGTGGAACTGCTATTAACGTATCACAAAATTTAAGGTGGAACTTCTTTTAACAAATCATGAAATTTAAGGTGGAACTTCAATTAACATAGCATTACATTTAAGGTGGAACTGATATTAACATATTACTACATTGAAGGTGGAACTTCATTTAACATAGCATTAAATTTAAGGGGGAACTGCTATCAACATATCCCTAAATTTAAGGGGGAACTTCAATTAACACAGCATTAAACTTAAGGTGGAACTGCTATTAACATAGCACTAAATGTAAGATGCAACTTCAATTAACAAATCACTAAATTTCAGGTGGAACTTCAGTTATCAGCATTAAATTTAAGGTAGAACTGCTATTAACATATCAAAAAAATGTACGTGATTAACATAGCACTAACTTTAAGGAGGCACAGAATTTAAGGTGGAACTCTCTTTAAAGTAGCACTAAAATTAAGATTTCAATTAACATTGCAATAAAATTAAAATTAAGGTGGAACAGCATTGATGTTAGCACTGAATTTAAAGTTGAACTTTAACTAACAGCAATAAACCTAAGGTGGCAACAAATTTAAAATGGAACTCTTTTTAAGGTGGCACTAAATTTAAGGTGGAACTGCAATTACCATAGCACTAAATTTTAAGGTGGCAAATGTTTAACGTGAAACTTTAAGTGGCACAGAATTTAAGGTGGAACCTTTTTAAGGTGGCACTAAATTTAAGGTGGAATTTAAATTAACATAGCACTAAATGTAAGGTGGCACAATTTAAATTAAATTAAAGCCCTACACAAAATTTAAGGTAAAACTTCATTCACAGTAGCACCTAGTAACAAATTACTATCCATCATGGATACTGCAGCTTCTGCTTTACAACATTTTGTCAACATTTTAAAAACTATCAACAGTTTTCAACAATTTTGACATTTTAACAAAGCCAGTTTTTAAAAAAAAAATTTCAAGTCAACTTGCAATTTGTTCACAAACTTTCCTTTTCTAGTTCTTTTTTCTGCTTTTCATGTATCTTTGCTTTTATTATTTAATCTTTTTCTATTGTAAAGCACTTTAAACTGCTTTCTGTATGAAAAGTGCTTTATAACGAAATGTATTTTTATTGATTATTATGGCAACATTTCTATTTCTGTATGCTGCCATCTGTGGTTTACTGCTATGAAGTGCACAGCAATGGTATTTTCAACTCCAACATGTGAGCACAGGATCAGAAAATAAAGGTCCTGAGTTATTGTTAACAATTTGAATGATTTAATCTCAAATGTACTGAGTAAAGTACAAATCTTCCTAA
>NC_051219.1:2406570-2409070 GCF_015220715.1 Pygocentrus nattereri
TCTCTCTCTACCCTCCATCTCTCTATACTCTTTCCCTCTCTCTCTACCCTCCATCTCTCTATACTCTTTCCCTCTCTCTACCCTCCATCTCTCTCTACTCTCTCTCTCTCTCTCTCTACCCTCCATCTCTCTATACTCTTTCCCTCTCTCTCTACCCTCCATCTCTCTCTACTCTTTCCCTCTCTCTACCCTCCATCTCTCTATACTCTTTCCCTCTCTCTCTACCCTCCATCTCTCTATACTCTTTCCCTCTCTCTACCCTCCATCTCTCTATACTCTTTCCCTCTCTCTACCCTCCATCTCTCTCTACTCTCTCCCTCTCTCTCTCTCTACCCTCCATCTCTCTCTACTCTCTCTCTCTCTCTCTCTACCCTCCATCTCTCTATACTCTTTCCCTCTCTCTCTACCCTCCATCTCTCTCTACTCTTTCCCTCTCTCTACCCTCCATCTCTCTATACTCTTTCCCTCTCTCTACCCTCCATCTCTCTATACTCTTTCCCTCTCTCTCTACCCTCCATCTCTCTCTACTCTTTCCCTCTCTCTACCCTCCATCTCTCTCTACTCTCTCTCTCTCTCTCTACCCTCCATCTCTCTATACTCTTTCCCTCTCTCTCTACCCTCCATCTCTCTCTACTCTTTCCCTCTCTCTACCCTCCATCTCTCTCTACTCTTTCCCTCTCTCTACCCTCCATCTCTCTATACTCTTTCCCTCTCTCTACCCTCCATCTCTCTATACTCTTTCCCTCTCTCTCTACCCTCCATCTCTCTCTACTCTTTCCCTCTCTCTACCCTCCATCTCTCTCTACTCTCTCCCTCTCTCTCTCTCTACCCTCCATCTCTCTCTACTCTCTCTCTCTCTCTCTACCCTCCATCTCTCTATACTCTTTCCCTCTCTCTCTACCCTCCATCTCTCTCTACTCTTTCCCTCTCTCTACCCTCCATCTCTCTATACTCTTTCCCTCTCTCTACCCTCCATCTCTCTCTACTCTTTCCCTCTCTCTACCCTCCATCTCTCTATACTCTTTCCCTCTCTCTACCCTCCATCTCTCTATACTCTTTCCCTCTCTCTCTACCCTCCATCTCTCTATACTCTTTCCCTCTCTCTACCCTCCATCTCTCTCTACTCTCTCTCTCTCTCTCTCTACCCTCCATCTCTCTATACTCTTTCCCTCTCTCTCTACCCTCCATCTCTCTCTACTCTCTCCCTCTCTCTACCCTCCATCTCTCTCTACTCTCTCTCTCTCTCTCTCTACCCTCCATCTCTCTCTACTCTCTTCCCTCTCTCTCTACCCTCCATCTCTCTATACTCTTTCCCTCTCTCTACCCTCCATCTCTCTATACTCTTTCCCTCTCTCTCTACCCTCCATCTCTCTCTACTCTTTCCCTCTCTCTACCCTCCATCTCTCTATACTCTTTCCCTCTCTCTCTACCCTCCATCTCTCTATACTCTTTCCCTCTCTCTACCCTCCATCTCTCTATACTCTCTCTCTCTCTCTCTCTACCCTCCATCTCTCTCTACTCTCTCCCTCTCTCTACCCTCCATCTCTCTATACTCTTTCCCTCTCTCTCTACCCTCCATCTCTCTATACTCTTTCCCTCTCTCTCTACCCTCCATCTCTCTATACTCTTTCCCTCTCTCTACCCTCCATCTCTCTCTACTCTCTCTCTCTCTCTCTCTACCCTCCATCTCTCTATACTCTTTCCCTCTCTCTCTACCCTCCATCTCTCTCTACTCTTTCCCTCTCTCTACCCTCCATCTCTCTATACTCTTTCCCTCTCTCTACCCTCCATCTCTCTATACTCTTTCCCTCTCTCTCTACCCTCCATCTCTCTACTCTTTCCCTCTCTCTACCCTCCATCTCTCTCTACTCTCTCTCTCTCTCTCTCTACCCTCCATCTCTCTACTCTTTCCCTCTCTCTCTACCCTCCATCTCTCTCTACCCTTTCCCTCTCTCTACCCTCCATCTCTCTATACTCTTTCCCACTCTCTACCCTCCATCTCTCTCTACTCTCTCCCTCTCTCTCTCTCTACACTCCATCTCTCTCTACTCTCTCCCTCTCTCTACTCCCGCTACCCTCTCTCCCTCTCTCTCTCTCTACACTCCATCTCTCTCTACTCTCTCCCTCTCTCTACTCCTGCTACCCTCTCTCCCTCTCTCTACTCCCGCTACCCTCTCTCCCTCTCTCTACTCCCGCTACCCTCTCTCTCTCTCTCTCTCTCTCTCTCTCTCTCAATCTCTCTCTCTCTCTCTTTCTGTACTCTCTCTCTCTGTCTCTCTATTTACTCTCTCCCTCTCTCTGCACTGTTTTAGGCTGCGTCCCCTTTTTGATGTTTTAAAGACGGTGTTTCTGTCTTTTAACGTCAAGGCTAGACTACTGTAATGCGCTACTGTCAGGATGTTCTAGCAGTAACTTAAATAAACTTCAGCTAGTTCAAAATGCTGCAGCCAGGGTCCTTACTAAAACTAGAAAATTTGACCATATTAGTCCAGTCCTATCA